>NC_043008.1:61497574-61600074 GCF_006345805.1 Octopus sinensis
CAGAGTAAAGTTTCTTGGCACAAATTGACCGTAAACTCTGCTATGCATGCACACTAAGTCTTAACGCTGTAGCTCACGTCTGCCGTTTACAGCAGTGCTTGGAAGGAAGGTATGTAGCGTATCATCGTCGTATTGATAATAACAGAGTAAGTTGACCAGAGAATCTGTATCAAATTTTGCTAAAAACTTCGCGATACCCGGTCAGAGGCCTACACAAAATTTTCAAAAAGTTTTCATCGTCCTTGACACATTCAAGGACATGTTCTGCAACTGAAACCGGAGTCTGCTTTTGGGTTGTTGAAAGCAATTTTGCCACAAACTTGGCAGACATGCGTTCCATACCCAAATCTTTAGTGATAATGGACTGAAGTGAATTGTAACTAATCTTCACATCATCTGATTACTCACGGATGGTGATTCGACGATTTTCCCTCAGAGCTGTACGAACCTCTGCGATGCTTTTCTCAGTCCTGCTGGTTGCAAATCTGTCAGAACATTCGTTACTATCGACATTTTTCGGCTATCTTGAAAATAGTATGCATCACGCGTATACTCATGTGCGGTCATACGCTCCTCTCCATACTTGTGCTTCAGCTTTGCGAAGGCCTCTGAGAAGGTATCGCCATGACAACTTTCTCTGTCATGGTCAATGTGGTAATCACACGCTACACACGTTCCTTCAAAGCAGCGGAAGTGAAGTAGAACGTTAAAACTTAGTGGACATACACAGTAATTAAGGTAAATCGTTGCTAAATGGCTTCTTTTCTATGTCAACAGCCCGGATACTTACTGATTAGACCTGGTTTATATACATGTAAACTAGGTCTGATCAATAAGTATATATGTAAATATGTGTGTATATATATATACATATATATATATATATATGTGTTGTATGTATATATATATATATATATATATATATATATATATATATATATATATATTATATATATATATATATATATATATATATATATATATGTATAGTATATAATATATATATATATATATATATATACATATATATGTACATATATATACACACATATATATGTTTGTGTGGAGGCGCGTGGCTTAGTGTTTAGGGTGTCAGCACCATGATCGTAAGATTGTGGTTTCGATTCCTGGACTGGGCGACGCGTTGTGTTCTTGAACAAAGCACTTCATTTTCCCGTTACTCCAATCCACATAGCTGGCAAAAATGAGTAACGCTGCAATGGACTGGCATCCCGTCCAGCTGGGGAACACATACGCCATATAAATCGGGAAACCGGGCCCGTGAGCCTGGCTAGGCTGTAAAAGGGTGCATTTATTATATATATATATATATATTACGGAGATGTACTCGCATAGCAAGTAATTTGATCTGAGATCGTGTGCTGAAACGAAAACAATTGCAGCGTGGAAGGTGTTTATAAGCCATTTAAGAAACACACAAAATCCGTTCGATTCGCTCCAACATTTAAGTTTAATTTGTCAAAATATTTTCGTCGCTAAAATCCGCGACCTGTTCACTGACAAAGTCCGTGATGCAGCACGGACTTTGTCAGTGAACAGGTTGCGGATTTTAGCGACGAAAATATTTTGACAAATTAAACTTAAATGTTGGAGTGAATCGAACGGATTTTGTGTGTTTCTTAAATGGCTTATAAACACCTTCCACGCTGCAATTGTATATATATATATATATATATATATATATATATATATTATATATATATATATATATATAATATATATATATATATATATATATATATATATATATATGTATGTATGTATATATCTACAGAGAGAGAAGGAGAGAGTGACAGACAGAGAGAAATAGACAAACAAACAGAGAAATAGAAAGACAGATAGTTAGGGAGATAGATAGATACGTAGATAGACAGATATAAAGACGGACAGATATTGCATACCTACTTAGACTCAAGCTCACATTAGCTTTACTTGTACGACGCCGAAAGTGAGACCTTTAACAAAACACTGTCTTTCTTCGTCTCAATGCATATTTTATGTACCTGATCCAGTATGAGCACCACCATTACTATCTATCATGCATCTTTTGTCTTTACGCGTTCTTATTCATTATACAAGTGGATGTGTGTGTGCGCGTGTGCATGCATGTATCTATGCATGTATAGCAACGATATGAAAGTAATTTATACGCATGCACACTGATAAACGTCTGTGTGCATTTATATACATATCTAATTCCCAGTAAATATATCTCTAAATTTTATGCTCACACATTTGTTTGCACACGTACCTTCAAATCGGAATGCTTCCAACTACGTTGTTGTCCGATTTTACAGTTATCTTTGTAGTTTCTACTCATAAGCTTTTTGATCACTTTTCAAAGAACGCCACACAGCTGCAAACTCCCAACGTAACCGGCTGCGTCAGCGTTACGGTAGTAAATACACACACTGGAATACAGTAGCTTCATCTCTCACATGAATATTTTTACACGTCCAGGGAAAATATTACCAATGATAGCCAGTTTATTACATATCTCAAGCAATATTCATGCTTTCTAACTCCCAATTATTTAAACAAGACACAATCAGTAAAGTTGGTACCTACAAAACTACCCACCAAGGATCTTACCTACCTCCCCGACTCTCTGTCTCTGTGTATGTGTCTATTGAGCAATCCTTCAACCTCTCATTCTATACAGACGCACACACATCAACACTTCACACACACAAACACATACACATAAATATATAGACATATATGTGTAGTTATAAATATATATACATACATATACATATATACATATATATATATATATATATATATATATATATATATATATATATATATATATATATATATATATATATATATATATATATCGTATATGTGGTATATGATATATGTATAGATATGCATATATATATACATACACTATATTATTAAAAACTGCAAAAACATCACATAAAACACTGCTATGATATTTTGTGATGCTTTTGTTTTGCAGCTTTTATATGAAGCATATTAATCTAACTCCGGTTTTAGAGTAGTATATTTTCTTACCTTGTTTCACATTTATGTGCTTACTCTGGTACTTTGGTGTATGTATATATATATAATGAGTTATTTGTAAATTCATTCATTACCACATTTGCAAAGATTAAACGAATAATCGGATGGATGAGAAAAAGTATTGCAAGCAGAAAACATTAAGTAAATCTACGCAAATTAATGGAAAACGATCTGATCGAATAACGATCAGGTCCCCAAGACCGAACATACAAAATTAACAAAGCTACACGCACAAAAGAAAAGTCAATTCACAAAAGAAAACTCAATGCACAAAAGCAAAATATACAAGCATAAAGTAAACAGCCAATGAAAAGATAATGACGAAAGAAAATATTAGGGCAACTTACATCGATTGCGCAATAACTACAAATGATAGTGATAACCTACTCATTAACACATACGCAAAGCTGCAAACTTAATTGAAAATAATATATCACAAAAGAACAAATTAAGTCATAAAATATGTGAGTGAAACATTGTAATGAGTATAAAGGAGTTATTAGTACAAAGTCTTGTACACTGATCGAACATAATTCAAACAGAAAGTAAAAATAACCATGAAACGATAGAAAAATATGTCTGGAATTTGTGAATAATAATACAATTAGACCGTTTGTGTATACCTTCCAGTGAGTGGAAGTGAAATACATTCATACAAAAACTAGCATCATAGTCCGGCGTTGCTTGGGTATGTAAGAGCCCCTAGTAGGCAACGACTAATCCCAATCTAGTCCTTTCCCTCTAGGGAACGAAGGCGCATGTGTAGGTTGCAATGTCTTCTCTTCACTCCCAAATAACTATCAAACAGCTATCGATAATTCAACCCAACCAATTTTTGACGTACCCCAAGGTTCCTCGAACGCTACTTGCAAACTCTTGGTTTATTATAAACCGCTTTTGTCGTGTGCATCAAAAAACCTTTTCCATTCGTTTGTTTAGTTTGGTCACTTTTGACTTTTTCGTTGTTGTCACTCACATTGCTGCCCGCTTTTTTGCCGTTTTTGTACATTTTTATACATTTTGGGATACTTACCCCACGTGTTCCGAGAGTTAAAAAGGTCGAGTTGCATCCCCTGGACAGTCTGTAGAAAATGTGTTGCATATAAAAAGCTTAGATTCTCGACCCATGTCGAATTTATCGATTTTTTTTCAGAACTGGGGAACTTTTTAAAATTTTCGCTGCGTTAGTTTTGAATTATGACATTGGGCTATGTGTGTGTCAAGTTTCATCAGAATCGGTTGAAAGCCGTGGTCAAGGTGACGGTACAACCTGACAGACACACAGACACACAGACAGACAAACTGCCGTTTATATATAGAGAGATAATGGATTTTGCTCCGTGCCAAATGTGAGTGTAGGAAAACTGGGTTTAGTATTGATACAGCAAAATTTCACCAGAACTTGACCAAGGTAGAGGCAATGAAGGCGCGCGCATATGGTAAGCCAAATCTTACATCACACCAAGAATAGGTAACTAGCTAACCATCCTGACATTGCGTCACAACTTATCTTTTTGCATAATGGATGAAATTATGTCAGAGAATTTTAAATGTGAAGTGAGCACTGCTGTAATATGTATTACCATATATTAATGGAACTTGAGCAAACGAATAACAACAGCAACAAATGTAAGCGTGTGAATATATACTACGCAAGTTCAAGAGAGAACAAAGTACCGATATTTATTTGGTGAAATAGAAAGAGAAAATCGGGTGTCAAGAGCAGAGAATTTATCTAAATTCTAGTATAATTTTGAAACTTTAATTTTATGAAATGTACTGAATGGAGAAATATATAAATAACAATATCGAATATATAATTATGGAAAGAAATAAATTGTAGATGTTCATTCCGGTGGAATCGGAGATATAGAGTAAGTGATAAGCCTAACTATAAGATCATCTTACAGAAATTCTCCGGAAAGTACATACATTAAAAGTGAAGGGGAGAACAAGGAAGAACTAAATATAGGAGTGAATAGACGATTCGTACCTTAGATTACTGAATATTGCAGCCACAACGAAATCCGTATATAATGGAAACTGTGCCAAAAATTAAATTTCTAATTTGAACTAATGATGAGGTTAGAATTAAAATATTACAGCTTACCAGGCAGACAAATGAAACCAGCTCTCACTTATTAAGGTCTCCCATACATTTCTTCCACTAACAAAACACCAATATTTTTGCTTGTACATGTTTCCCTTATCCTTCTACATGCTGCAGTTAAATTTGACGCCAAATCTACTTCGACATTGAGTAAAATAAAGACCGCTTGGGATAAGTTACGCCGATAAAATGGGTGTGATTTCAATAAGTGGAACATCCTTCAGCATGGATCTGCTCAGTTATGACTAATATAGCTCTGAAAATAAAGGAATGTGTGAATTGTTTTGTGTTTTTTTTAATAAACAATTTAAAAAACCCTGTTATCTATAAATTTTAACATGCCATTTTTCTCTATGGGAAACAATATTTTTCCAATGACGCAGGAATGGCGATGCATGAATATAAAGACCTATAAATGATCTCCGCAGTGACTTAAAGGAATAAAAAAGATAAACTACCGGTGGGAAAGATCAATAACGGAACGCCTCCGACAGCATAGATGCTTTCCAACAGAGAGAATATATAACATTAAAACTGCATATAAATTTGACATGTCAACAAGGAAATCACACTGCAATATAAAATAGCGTTCAAAACAAAACACAATCCATCCTTGTAAGAGGAAACGAGATTTTGATTATAATCCTTAAAAGGTTGAATCCGTTGGGAAAGATTCAACAATATATATTGTATGCAATTTCAAGTTCAACCATCTTAAAAACAATAAAACCTCGTTCATCATATATTGCATTGAAATTACATGAAGACTGCCACCGGCCTTCGTAGAAGAGTGAGTATTAAAATTGATATATAACATGTTTGAATTTTAGGGAAGATGGTCATGTGTGGAATGCCATTTATAATATAGATGCTCAGTTTAGTGAAGAATTATTCTAAAAACATCAGCATCTATACTATGAAGTAAGGACAAAGCATAATTCTTACCAAAGAAAGATTTAAAACGAATATCATGACGCATTTGAAATGCGGAATACTGATAGTACAACAAATTATGAAACAGCAGCGACATGAAATTCATTAGTAGATTCGATGAATTAGCGAAAACTATTCAATTATACGAAAGAAAGTAAAACAAATATTACTGTTTGCAGAAATATTGTACTTGATTTATTCATGGAGATAGCAATTAATCGAATTTTGGTACTTTGTACAATGTTGAATATTCAAATGAGAATGGCTCCGGCTTATAAACCATCTAGAACACGCAAAAATTATATTTCGGTTTTATGAGAGCTCTTCAACAAAGCGATTTTTACGAATGGAGAAGAAAAAATATATCACATTAGATTTAAACATAGAAATGAGAAGAATTAACAAACAAGAAGCTGAATATAACTTAGTATTTAAAATACAGAAGAATGTGATAAAGAATGGATCATAAAGGAGAAAATAGTAAAATATTATCAAATAATATTTGATCTAATTTTTGTGATTGAACACATTACCAAAAACAGATATTTAGTTCCTAGCGCACTTGTTACGCTTGTCATAAAATACAGTAACTCATTCTAGAGTTTAAAATGGAAATTGGGAAAACTTTCTCTAGATTGAAGCTACGGAAGTCGCTTACAATAAATCACTATCACATAATGAAGTGAATATAATCAATTGGTACACGTGTACTCGCACCAAAGAAACTGGCTGTCTTCTAGGACACATATATAGAACTATCACCCTATTGTCGTTATCACCTACCATATAATCTCCATCAAAATTAATAACAAAACAAATAGTGGTAGTAGTAGGTTGGTAGAGATGGTAGTTGTGGTGGTGATGGTATCAGTCGTATTAATATTAGTAGCAGCAGGGGTGGTGGTGGTGGTGGTGGTGGTGCTGACAGCGGCAATAGATGTTACTTTTATAACGTTTTTATATCTCATAGAAGGTATCTCATTCATATTTTGTTATTTAATTAACGATACTAATTCATCTACAAAATGAAACCACCTCGTGAAAAACGGACGTTAAAAAAGGAATAAGAGAAAACAGTAACAACAAATAATGATGTACAGAAATTCATATATTTCAATGAAGCAAACAAGATAATGAATTATAAAGCAAATAACAAGACGTATTCATACACACATTGTACATACATTTCTTTCAGTCTATCTCTCTCTCACACACACTCTGTTTCTTATTTTTTATTGCCCACAAGGGGATAAACATAGAAGGGATAAACAAAGACAGACAAACGGATTAAGTTGAATATATCGACCCCAGTGCGTAACTGGTACTTAATTTATCGACCCCAAAAGGATGAAAGCCAAAGTCGACCTCGGCGGAATTTGAACTCAGAACGTAACGGCAGACGAAATACCTGTTTCTTTATTACCCACAATGGGCTAAACATAGAGGGGACAAACAAAGACAAACAGACGGATTAAGTTGAATACATAGACCCCAGTGCGTAACTGGTACTTAATTTGTCGACCCCGAAATGATGAAAGGCAAAATCGACCCCGGCGGAATTTGAACTCAGAACATAACGGCAGACGAAATAACGCTAAGCATTTCGCCCGGCATGGAACCATTCTGATAGCTCGCCGCCTTATGCCAGCTCTCACTCACACTCTGTTTCTGTCTCTGTCTCTGTCTGTCTGCATGTTTGACATCTCTCTCTCTCTCTCTTTCTCTCTCTCTCTTTCTCTCTCTCTCTCTTATTTATTACTTGCTTCATTAATTAGGATGAGGTCATGTTAGGGCACCGCCTTGAAGAATGTTTCAGTGAAATGGATCGATCCTAGTATTTATTTCTGTAAAGCCAAGTACTTATTCAATCGGTGTCATTCGCCGAACTGCTGCAATACGTTGACATAAATACGAGTACATGTTTATATATACATGCATATATGTATGTGTGTATATTTATATACATAGATGTGAGTATATTTATATATATGAGTGGCTGTATGGTAAGTAGCTTGCTAACCAACGACATGGTTCCGGGTTCAGTCCCACTGCGTGGCATCTTGGGCAAGTGTCTTCTGCTATAGCCCCGGGCCGAATAATGCCTTGTGAGTTGATTTGGTAGACGGAAACTGAAAAAGCCTGTCGTATATATGTATATATATATATATGTATGTGTGTGTTTGTGTGTCTGTGTTTGTCCCCCTAGCATTGCTTGACAACCGATGCTGGTGTGTTTACGTCCCAGTCACTTAGCGGTTCGGCAAAAGAGACCGATAGAATAAGTACTGGGCTTACAACGAATAAGTCCCGGTGTCGATTTTCTCGACTAAAGGCGGTGCTCCAGCATGGCCGCAATCAAATGACTGATACAAGTAGAAGATAAAAGAGAATATATGTCCATGCATACATGTATATATGTCTCTATCTCTTTCTCTCTCTCTCTCTCCATATATGTATACATATATATAAACCAACATTATGTATAAATATGTATGTATGTGTGTGTGTGTGTATGTATATGCATGTGTGTATATATAAATTATAGAAATGAAATACGCACGCACTGGTGGGAATCGGTCTGCTTTGTTTATATACTTCCACGGATTAAGCGATTGGATTGGATTGTTGATTCTAATGGAACAAATAACAATACACAGAAATACTCAAGAGCGACAGTTTATTAAAACAATCATATTATAGATTCTAAAACGTATCCAGCTGTGTGGTTTCTATATGCGAGATTGATGTTGATTCTCTTTCAGATAATATTACAGTAATTTCATAATCAGAGGTGAGAGAAAATCGTTATTCTGCATTACTAAATGATACTTACTTTACCTTAAAAATGCTGGTAAATTACGAATTAGTATGATATAATGAAATGAGCAAGCATATGAATAAATATCTGTACTTAAACGTATGTATAAACATATATGCGTGTCTAAGCATTCCGATGGTTAGGCGATCCATTTGCTGTCAACACTCGCTAAATTGAGGGCTGGGCATGTCGTGGTTGATGACGCGTAGACATGTGATGAGACTGCGACATCTCCGGCACTTCATAGACGACTGTGAGTGGTGTGGTCGCCGTTTGTGAGGCTCACTTTCCTGCAGCTCGTCTATTTGGCCGAACAGCAGTCGTGGATCAAACAGAGACCGAGGCTTGGAAAATGGCACCGCGAGTGCCGCCTTGCTTTCAAGCAACTCTGCTGTCCGGGACCAAACTTGTACGACTTCAATTCCTCGAAGGCGTTCTATATAGGATTAGTGGAGGGGAAGTGCGACGACGTTCTCGGGGAGAATCTGGGCATCAACGGGGAACGCCTGACACGCCTGTTCAGGAAAACTTTCTGGCCGGGACCTAATGTCAATCACCAGAGATTTCTAGCCTGGCAGTGCTATTGTGAAGCATTGCCCGTTCGGGATAAGCTCAACAAGCACGGTTCGAGATACACCGGAACGAGTTGCCCGAGATGCAGTCAGCGCGACGAAACCGTTCTACACGCACTCGTGCAGTGTTCAACCATTTTGGACCTGTGGGCTTATGTCCCATATATTACAGTAGTGGACCCATATTTTAGATGGTGAAGGTGGAATCTGCAGTGCTATCCATTTCGGTGGTTGATACAGATTTCACTTCCAGAGTTCGGTGGTAGACATTCCAGGAACTACCGATTGTATATATCTTCATATATTTCATGCCTTATCCCTAGGGGTAGAGCTCCAGTTCCTTTAGCCTTTGCCAGTGGCTCAACTATTTCACCTAGTCAATCTTCTTTGTGTAGTGGCCCTGGATTGCCTCAAATTCCGCCGACGGTTTGACGCTCAGCGATGACAACAATAGGGAGCAGTAATCGAAGACGGTTGAGAGTAAAAGTTTCAATAGGAGTAGCATGGTAGTCGTTGTATTTTTGTGGTTGTGAATGATCTCAGTATCCATCCAGCTACCCACCTGCACAATGATGCCATTTTGGTAAAATGCAGGAGAAATGTTGCAGCATTATTTATGTGGATTCCCAGGTCACGCATCGAGTATGACTGAGACTGCACTGCCCTCTGGTCCTGTGTGTTCCAAGTGTACTCTGCTTGTGGGTCGACATTAGAGCGCTTGAAGATTCTCAGCTGTTGAAGTGCGTGTTATTTTCATCAGCTCAATTGTTGACTGCATGTAAATCGTTTTGCCTGTCGTCAGTGTCAGCTGAACGCCTGCGATATCTTTTGTATCATCACCCTCACTGGGCAGATGCATGACACTATTGCCGAGGGCAAATTTAGTTAGCTATACACACACACGCACACACACACATACGTACACATACGTATCACATATATGTAGTTAGATATATAGGTTGGTCGCTGATTAGGTATTTATATAGGTAAAGTAGATAGGTAGGTAGGCAAGCTAGTAGGTAGGTATGGTTGTAGATAGGTAGGTAGGCAGGAAGGCACGTATGTAGGCACATAGGTAGATAGGCAGATAGGTAGATAGGAAGGTAGGTAGGTAATTTCGTAGGTAGAAAATTTCGCTACAAACTGAACGAAATCTAGCCATTCTGGAAGTTAATCGTTCATTTCGCCGACATTTCTACTCCTGTACTACATCACAGCAAAGGTGAATTTAGTGTTTGATATTTTCTTCTATGTTGACTATGTGTACCACATAAAACTAACATTGTATCTCCCACAGGTGAGATATTAAAATTATCGTCAAGCAATGTCCATTGAAGTATTTTGCTCAACAAGGCCACGCAGCACCCGATCCGGGATTCGAAACATTGAGTGCAACAACCTAACAACTATATAAACGAAGTGGTGTGAGGTATGTATAGTTTTAAGTAACCAATGTCTTTATACGTTACTTTAAATTATATTCCGAATTTCATTCTTCGCTACCTCTCTTATATACGTCAGGAAAATAATGGTAGCACATATTCTCACAAGGTCAGCAGTTTTGACAGAGGGGACTAGTCAATTACATCAACCCCTATATCTTCAACTTGTACTTATTTAATCTACATAAACAGAGTCTGGACCAACTAGCTTGTACTGGCATCGGGTCATATGCGTTGTAACAATGGAATCAAAGCTAGAAGTGATATTTTGAAATCAATTATTACGTACATTACAGATGTGCGTAATACATAATAGGAAATGAATCCATTACGTCATACCTTCCTCAGTTAATGCATTTCAATATATGGGGAAATTGATTGAAATATTGCAATATATATAGTTATAGCTGTAATTCGCTAAGTTAGGAGGACGGATATGTATAAAGACGGGCATAATGAAGAGGGCTAAAAAGGTATTTGAAAGAGAAAAGAGAGTGGGAAAAAGAGAGAATAAGCGAGTTAGTATGGAAAGGTAAAAAATTTAACATGTATGGATGAATACAAATGTGAAGGAAATGGAATGATTCTATCTGTTTCTTTGTAAAGTAATCTTAAGAATTAGGGGTAGTATTCAAACAGATACAAGGATCCCATTTCCGTTAGACACTTGTATATCTTCATTTCTACACTTCCCAACTACTTCGATTTCTTTTCTTTCGTTCTTTCCTTCTGACTGTCTCTCTCTTTCTCTTATTGGATCTCACTTATTTCGTCCCTTTGTGTACATATAAATTCTCCAAACACTAGTTGCCGATAATCATAGCTGTAGCCATATATATTAAAATATTGCCATCAATTCTATCAATTGCTTCATATTCTGATATGACGTAACAGAGTAAGGTATTCTGTAAAGCATACATCACCTGTTATATCATCATCATCATTGTTCGACCGTGGTCGAGACAATGGAATTTACCATGCTACGCCAGACTTCACGGTCCATCATGGCATTACGGAGGTCCTCTTGCTGGATGCCTGTGTGCGCCCTCTGGTATTGCGAGTAGATGGCTTCCAGAGGAGAAGAGTAGAAATTACCTCTGTTTCAGCTCTACAACAATGTCCAGCAAACTGGCCTCTCTTGCCTTTCACAAGAGATGACACAGGTGGTAGTTTCCCATATATTTGCATTTTGGTTGGATGGCGCTTCCACGAGAGATTTATATATGAAGCTAACCTGGAACCTACGTATTAAATGATTTCAATATATCACCACACGCACACATATTCACAAACACACATACACATGCATACATACACCCACACACATAAATATACACTCATATGAATGTATGTATATATATATATATATATATATATATATATATATGATGAAGCTACTTTTCTGTAAAGGGAATCTTGAAACTTTGGGGATAACTGACAAGTAGATATTTTATAGCTAGTAATTAGTTATCTTATATCTCTTACCAGCGAGGTCAATCTAAGTATTCATCTCTTCTTTTACAAATATCAGCCTCTGAGTATGTATAAAATCTATGTTAATATGACATATTTTTCTATATAGCAAAAATAAAGCCGAAAAATAATTAACTACTATTCAATTCCTTACGAAGAAGAAAGTTAATTTATATACTTTGGTCTCAGTTAATTCAGATCAGAAGTTTAATCCTCGGCTCTTTATCAATATCTATCAAGTGTATTCATTATCCATTGCAGTTCCATTATTGAAAATAGACATTAAGCTCGTTGCTTGCACGTTAATTTGCTTTTAAACTCTTATCACATGAATTGTAATATCTATAGCTGAATGCTTAGCGTTGCTTGTGATTCATAAATGTCTACGCATATCACCAAGTGCAATGAGAAATAGGTCGTTTCCGTAAACGAAAGACTTACAGTAAGTTGATTAATATCTACTTAAACAGATATAATTCTGAAGCATTCCTTCGATCATCGTAACATAAAAGGACAGAGTAATTATTGAGACCATTTTACTTTATAGAAATAGTCTCCTTAACTGATTAATAATATATTTATGAGACTTTTTCAAGGATTGAATTTTGCCTTAAATACACATTTTATAATTCATTAAATGACTCAAATGAGTGAATAACTTAAGGGACAATCTAAAAATCTTGGAATAATTGCTGTTCTTTGGAACCACACTGGGTCTAATGTAAGTGTACTTCTGAACATAAATTAGGTCAATGTATACACATATGTTATACAATGCGTGTTGAGAATAAATGGTTATTAGATAATTAATGAATTATGTGTTACATTTCGGTGCTATATCTTCCGAAATCGTACGTTAACATCCACACTTCGGTCATTATTTCTTGAAACCTCATTTGTTTCTTTTCGTTTAGTTGGAGTTCATAAACATCAAAATGACAAATATATCATCTAATAATGAATAGTCCAGCCTAAATTTTACAGGGTGATTCGGGTGACCTCTCAGCAATTTATTAACCGTAATTTCTATAAACATTTTAAACAGTACTCTTGGTATTGTTTATGAATATCTTTCAATATATATAAAGTTATATGCATATACATATATTAGAAGGTTTGGAGATGATGTACAGGTATTTTATATTAGAAGAAATGAGGTACTCATAAATTCGGATGGTTTTATATTTACAGATATTTATTTGTATATTACATGTTTTTATACATCATATATCATATATATTAGCGCTTTCGTCCATTCTAGTGGAATTTTCAAATTGAACTATTTAAATAGATGGATTATATACATTTCTAAATCATATAATGCGTGTATTTACAAATATATGTGTTCGTGCGTGTGTATTTATATACTGTGTTGGAAATATTACCCTGTTGTCTATATAATACGATACACATTCGACGCTTCTAAATTTAACTATTTTATAGTGTTATTGAGTGTGTAGTGGTGGGGAGAGATATAAGATGGTACAAGAGGGTAATGCATATACATATATTCATACAGCCATCCATTCATCAATCCATTCGCCTATCCATACATGCACACATGCATGTATATATATATATGCATATACTCTTTTACTCTGTTACTTGTTTCAGTAATTTGACTGCGGCCATGCTGGACCCCAACACTTATTCTTTGTAAGCCTAGTACTTATTCTATCGGTCTCTTTTGCTGAACTGCTAGGTTACGGGGACGTAAACACACCAGCATCTGTGTCAACGATGTTGGGTGGGCAAACAGACACACAAGCATATACACACATACATACATACATACATACATACATGCATGCATATATATATATATATATATATATATATGCATATATAGGACGGGCTTCTTTCAGTTTCCGTCAACCGAATCCACTCAGAATGCTTCGGTCGGCCCGAGGCTATAGTAGAAACACGTGCCCAACGTGCCAAGCAGTGGGACTGAACACGGAACCATGTGGTTCTTAAACAAGCTTCTTAGCTCACAAACACTCCTAACAAGCATATTTTGCTTTTAATTTAGAAGCGTCGAATGTGTATCGTATTATTTAGACAACAGGGTAATATTTCCAACACAGTATATAAATACACACGCACGAACACATATATCTGTAAATACACGCATTATATGATTTAGAAATGTATATAATCCATCTATTTAAAACTGTGTTATAATAAAAGATTAGCAAATATCAATTATCTTTCATGTTTCTGAAACTGGCATGACATAGTAATCTTATTCACATACCAGGCAATACATAGTTCATCTGCTCTAGTATGTGTCGGTCACTTTGTAATATGAATCGTAGTCCAGCAGACCAGCTAGCTTGTAACACTTGAGCCGTGTCAAATAACACCGCAATTGCACATTAGTGTAATGGATGCTATCAGAGTGTGAGGAAGTTTCGGTGAGGACGTGAGTGAATGAAGACAAGGAAACGTATAATAAGGAACCCAACGCATGTTAAATGAATTCTGTGATTTATTAGTTAATGGTAATATTAAAGAGACCTTTCCAGCATCTTGTTTATCATTTCCACGTGAGAAAACTTTGGAAGTTTGAAAATGAAATGTGCTCAATTAAGCAGTGTTTAAAGAATCAAATTGAGATGGTATATATTCTTAATCAGATAGCATATATATTGTATTTATAGCATTTTGTGTCTTTTTCACCAAAACAGCAATATGATACCAAGTTCTATTGTTATTTGGAATATCTATTTTAAACGATGATCAGAATAATGTTAATATATGAAATTTAATCTCAAAATTTTACTAATTTCTTGAGGTGATACGATACAAATATTCGCGTAAGGTTTACTTTTATATATAACAGGGCCGAGTATTGCTGTTAGATAGCATAATGCATTTGTATATCAATCAGTACATCAATTCAACCAGTACCGTCTTACAAAACAGTAGTATTGATAATAAAATAATGTAAAATATCTTCAAATTACGTGCTTTAATGGTTTAGTATAAGTTGTAATTTGTGCTTTTAATTAATACGTCTCCATTCAAGGGATATTGGCTAAACAAGATATGTTGACCATATAAATTTCATTAGATATATATGAACCCCTTTAATCACTGTTAAACACATTACGCCACAAAAGCCACAAGAATGATAGCATGTCTTCAGAAAATTGCAATTGAAGTTTGCGTCTTTTAGTTGAGCATCTTAGGTAAGTTATTTTAGCGGAAGAATTCATCATTAAGTTAAAACCACAAGAGAAATTAGACACAATATTTTAAAGTGTCAATACTAATACAATGGTGAAGTGCAACGTATTATAACAGCTACATATTGCTAAGCCTACTCCATCGTTGTGTCTCTAGCCACAAGAGATTTCCAGGTCCTGTTTGATGTGGTAACTTTCAGTATTATCTAAATTGTATTCTCAAGAGCATGGCAGGCTTAATTACAAAGAGGAAAAAAAATAAATTGAGCTTATCCCCTTATGACCCAGCAAAGAATGAATTTGCTGGGCAATGCATCATCAACTCAGCTACTTCATTTCAATATATTGATAACTAATGTCATAATAATCACTGGAATTTCAGCTTTTAGCACAGACTAATTGTCAATTTGTGATTGCATATTTAGGTTAGATGTGATTTGGGGTCAAAATGGCACTTATTACCTATATTTAATTGGGTGATGGGTTGGTAGATTCATTAGAATGTAGCACAAACTAATTGCTGGAGTACGTCTTGCTCTTTATGTTCTGAGTAATCATTCAGCTACGGTAATACTTTCAATTCAGTAAGGCGGCGAGCTGGCAGGAACGTTAGGACGCCGGGCGAAATGCTTAGCAGTATTTCGCCTACCGCTACGTTCTGAGTTCAAATTCTGCCACGGTCGACTTTGCCTTTCATCCTTTCGGGATCGATTAAATAAGTACCAGTTACGCACTGCGGTCGATATAATTGACTTAATCCATTTGTCTGTCCTTGTTTGTCCTCCCTGTGTTTAGCCCCTTGTGGGTAGTAAAGAAATAGGTATTTCGTCGGTCTTTACGTTCTGATTTCAAATTCTGCCGAGGTCGATTTTGCCTTTCAGCCTTTCGGGGTCCATAAATTAAGTACTGTTGTGTACTGGAGTCGATCTAATTGACTGGCCCCCTTCCCCCAAAATTTCAACCTTGTACGTAGAGTAGAAAAGTATATTATTATTTCAGTCTTTCTGATTGGATGAAAAAAGAAAAACAGTAATGTTTTCGGATAGTTTTAATTAGCTAAGACACTCCTCACAAAATAGTCGTCATATACTTAATATAGAAATAATCATTAGTGTCTAATAAGAATCAACTAGCAATTGATATACATTTCATTATTTTTTGCGAGGTAATATTTTAGATAATTCCGAGATGTCTTGGAAAAAAGAATTGCTAATGATTTTTTAATAAACGAATGTATGGTTAATGAGTTTCTATGGCATTTCTAAGCTTATCACGCCCATGGGGTATAACGCTTGTTTCGTTTGTTAATCATTGGAAATTCCCTCTATGAGAAATGTATTCTGAACATTAAAGACCAATTAAATCGACATCTTGAATAAGTTACACACTAATAATTAGTGTCGTGCCTACAGTAAAGATTTAAATTAAATGCGAAAGTCCCCATGAAGTTGCACATGATTTAAATTAGCTATCGGCAGTAAAGTTACAGCGATGTTGAAGAATATCTGGTATTTGTTCATGAACGTTAGAGGTTAAAAAAAGAACGTATCTTATTCATGGTGTCTACAGAATTAACACATACGGAGTTATGAAATATTTTCTACTTTACTATATTAGTAACCTTGAAATCAATATGTAAAAAAAACTTGTATTATAAATCGAACAGTATGTATGTATATATATATATATATGTATGTATGTATGTATATATATATATATATATATTATATATATATATATATATATATATATATATATATATTATATATATATATATATACATATATATATAAAGACCACAGGTGAGAGTTGAAGGGTCACTGCAGCTGTTTCAGGCGCATATATTTTAGGGATGAATATTTCCATGAAAACAGAAAAGTGGTATTTTTTTATCTCCGAACCAAATTTTTAATCACTTGAAGAAAATACTCTTTACATTTCGAGACCCAGTCCCGCTTCAGCCTGCTTCGGTTATCGTTGTTATGCGATCATTACTATAGAGCAGCTTAGAAGTAGCAGATACGCAGTTATCTACAACTCTACCCACAAAATACTGGAGTTCTGGTCATTAATTTGAAACTATTTTTATCATTATCTTTTTCTAATATTAGTACTATCACTTATTAGCAGGTAACCAGCTTTTAGTAGTTCTCATGTATATTACTTGCGATTTAGGTAGATGTTTTCAGTTTTTGTCTTGTATTTATCAAAAACCTTTGAGTAGGGAATTTGTGCTTAATTACTTGTTTTCTTCCACACTTGTGGGAAGAAAAGTCGTGTTTTGCTTTATTGACTTTATATTGAAAAATTTCACCCGGAATACATTTAAAAGATAATTGAAACATAGCTTCTTCAGAGGTGGTATTTAGAGAAGGCTTCAACTATCACTGTGATAGCCGACGGGAATAAATTCAAAGCTGTTTTTAAAATAATTACAAAAAATTCAATTAAAATTTCAGAGGAGATAGAAAGCAAAAGGAAAGTAATATTTGAGAGAAATATCAAGTGTGAAATCGATTACACTATCAAAAAAAGTGTGAATATTAATTCTGTTGCATTAGAATTATAATAACATATGTGTCGGCAGCTTGATATTGTTGACAGCAAGGAAGACTCAACAACTGCAACAGTTAGGCACAAATAAAACAAAATCTGCGACTTGTTTATCTACATTTTCGGTTAGTTGTGCTTGGGGTGTATGAAACCCGTGAATGGGAAACAATGGGGAAAAAGCCTTACGAACTTACACGCCTTTTGCTCCAAGGTTTCAGAAAGCAAATTCAAAACAAGGTACTGCATTCTGCCTCCAGAGTTGAAATTTCATTAAAGCGGTATCTCGAAATGAAATGATCGATGTTGCGTTGTTTTGCATTATAGTGCGGATGCAACAAGCAGTATAAGTTTAAGGAATATAAAGTTGGCTTTGAAATGACAGAGGAGGGCCTGGAACACTCATGTGTTTTGCGATATACACTGAAACATATGTACTTGCCTCTATTTCGGACAAAAGTTCATGGAGGTCACGAGGAGTGTTGTGTAGAAGGAAACATCATCATAGAGGGCCCTCCTTGTAATGAAACAAAATGATAAAGCTTACGTAAACAACTATCGTTTATCAAAGAGTATTAATCAGTTATTTGAATGGAATATTATACTATAATTACCGCGAAGTAGCATAAGAACATCATAGAGATGTGGCCCATTGATAGTAATAGTTTATATCTATCAGGTTCTTGACTGATCGACGAAATCAAAGAGTAACATTCGTCGTCGCAAATACCATATTTAACTATCGAAGAAATTCAGAATCAAGGACGGCATTTTCAACAGGGACCCATAAAAAGCATGCTGCTTCAGATGCTAAGGCAAAACCGTCATCATTCCATGTTTCAGTATTAATAGTAGATACACATAGATCTCATTAACATCAGCAGTATCAGGTGTCACGGAATTGTGAGACCAAGCAACAAAGGCGTCTCTGTCCCTATCTCACCATAGTCAGACATTAGACCCAGTCTACAAAAAAAAAATGAGTGAATTGTTATGACTAAGATTAAGGAGGAAGGAGGCCGGCCTTCTTATGAAAAGGATCGATTTGGCTCAAATATGCCAATTTTTATAGATTTCCATATGTTAATTTTGAAAATGATAAAACACCTAAATAACATAAAGCAGATAAAAGGTACTCTTCTGAAAGTAGAAGGAATTAAAATATTCCTCCTCAGATACACGATGGACAACTGATGCTGTGAGCAGTGGCAGTAATCTATCAGTTGATAAAATAGTTCTTCTCATTTGATGTGTTGCTGAAATATGTGACTGCACAAAGAACTTGACAAAGAAACTGTCAAAGTATTTGACTTGACTGCTGAAAGAAAAATAAGCGAAACTACAGAGTATAATATCATTTTGCCTTTCCTTAAATAAAGTCAAATGAAGATTAGTGAATAAATGTATTAATGATTGTGACCGGCGTAGATGGAATGACTAACATTGATATTTCTCTTTGCTAGAGAGACTACGTATTTTTTTTTTTGGGGGGGGGGGGGGGGCTTGGCAATACAACTTTTACTTGCTATAGTGTGTGTTTCTTTCGATTTTTCCCGCGTGATGTGACGTTGCACAACTGTCCATGACTGACAACAAATTCAAAGAATGACATGCAGCTCACAGGTGACAGCTCACTGGCCCTAGAAGTGAATCGCTCTCAAGTCCTTGACATGACACGCGATGCAGTATATTTTTTGACGTGGATAGAAGACCAGACTGCTTCTAGAGACTAGAAGACTTTCAGCATACCATTTAATATTTTTATTAGTCAGCTGCACTAGGTTCTTGGATGCAAAGCAAGCCCAAGTAACTCTTGAATTTCTTCAGAAGATAGCATATTACTGATATATACAAAGAATTTTACTCTCAAGCGGCAGCATCCAGGGTTTATTTATAGCAGATAGATATAGATAATATAGTTTTATATTTAAGAGATGAGGAATCATGTACATTATTCACATTTGACGGATATTTGCCCTCATATTGTTTGTTGTTAACACAACGTTTCGGCTGATATACCGTCCAGCCTTCATCAGATGTCTTGGGGAAGTTTCGAACCTGGGCTCTCATTCTTAAAATATTTTTCGATGTTGTTATTATTATTATTATTATTATTATTATTATTATTATTATTATTATTATTATTATTGTTCATGTCACTGCTTTGAATCGAACTCGGAATCTTGGGGTTAGTATGTGTCTGTGTCTGTGTCTGTGTTCATAACATAAAAATACTTAGCGACATATACATACAAGAATCTAGAGATATGTGTACAGAAAGAGAGATGTAGAGAGAGAGAGAGGAAAGGACAGAGACACAGACAGACACAATTTTAGGTCTTTGACCTTTGGCTCACCCTCCATTGTTATGCAATGTGCTTGACTAAACCACAGGTTTTTGCAGTCCAATAGAATATATTGCAACAGCATATTATTATTATTATTATCATTATTATTATTATTATTATTATTATTATTATTATTATTATTATTATTGTTATTATTATTATTGTTATTATTATTATTATTATTATTATTATTATTATTATTATTATTATTATTATTATTATACATCCTCTTTTGTCTGTATATTCTAATTTTTTTACATTACATTTGATATTTTCCATACCACGCTCTTTCCTAAACTTCGAAATGTTAAAAATTGACTGCGATGGATGGTGTTGTTGATGTTAAATTGAACTGGCAGTCGCGCAGCAAACTGGAGACTAGAGTGACAGTTGCTAGGGAAATGTTCTTCTGAAATGCTGTAAATGTCACAACGACCTGGTCTGTTTTCTAATTTAAGTTTTATATTAATACAAACTTATCTTTCGACTTAAAAGATGCTTGCTGACCCATAGCTTAATAGGATGTCGCACAAGATTCATGGCATCTATTCATTTGATGTAACGATATATTAAAACCTGCCGATAACAGTTTCATTTAAATTATTACTTATTTCGTAGTAAGAATCACCGGGAAAGAGTTCTGTCGCTTAGATTTATGGTTATTTTCGAGTATCTGAAGAGAAACCCTATAAATTAGAGAGTTCCATTGGGAGTTGTCCTCTTAGATGTGGTTTGTAACTAATTTACTTCTCGGCTTTGTTAGATTTCCTTGTTCGGCAAAATTTCGTTGATGTGATGCTCTTACTTAATTCCAGATCTTGAGAAAAATTCTGATCGTGTATTCGTCCAATGACTAAATGGCGTGTCCGATGAGAAATAAGTTGTGCTCTGATTCCTCCATGTTATCAATCAATGTCGCCTGCTGCTTAAGAAATTCTATATTGAAGTAAACAGAAAGGGAAGGAGGCAATGCGTGTTGTAAATGAGGGGAAGAAGAGACAGAGAAAAAGAAAGAGAAAAAAGAGAGTGAATGTTGTATAGAGATTAATGGTGGGAGGTAATCATGAAATATAGTGGCATAGGAAAATAGAGAGAAGAAAAGACAAAAGAACAGAAAGAAATAAGGAAAGAAAGAAAAGAAGGAAGGTAGGAAGGAAAGAAGGAAGGAAGGAAGAAATGTAGGAAGGAAGGAAAGTAAAGGAAGTATAAGAAGAAAAATGAAGTAAAAATTCGGTAGAAAAAATGTATAAATGGCGGAGCAGAAGAAAAACAGAGAGCGTGCCACAGACATAATTGAGCAATATGAGAGAGAAGTGCAAAGATAAAATGAAGGATTGCATGAGAAATTTTGATGTAAAGAGAGGGTAGTAAGAGGAAGAGAGTAAGAAATAAAAGGCGAGCAAAGACGACTGACAGGGAAAGAGAATGGAGGAGTATTTAGATGAGAGAGGGAAAGGAAATAGTAAAATCGAACAAATGAGTGTGACAGTGAAAGAGAAATCGTGTGATTTTCATATACATACATATACAGGTATACACACACACACACAAACACAAACCTACATACATGCATATATACACATATACATATATATATATATATAGATGCATATATAGTCACATAAATACATATATGTATTCATGCAGGCATATATACATCTACAAACATGAAGATAGAGAAAGTTATATAAAGGGACTACGAATAGAGAATAAAGAGATCAGAGAAGAAGAGAGAGAGAAAGAGAGACGGAAAAGAGAAAAAGAGACGGAAAGAGAGAGAGAGAGAGAGAGAGATGGAAAGAAACCGAGAAATATATAGCTAGGTAAGATAAAGGGGGGGAAAAGAAATGGCTGGGAGAGAATGAGAAACGGAAAAAGATCAATAATTTGATGAGAGAACATTCTGTCACTAATGTTTAGATATTGGTGGTTGAAAAATCACACGCTAAAGAAAGAACCATTTTGCTGGCAATGGATTCGTACACAACCGTTAGACGTTAGGACAAAAAGCATCTACTGGATCCCACGAATAATATTCTGAGTTCTAATCCCGTTGAAGCAAACATTTATTTACATTTTTTGTTAAATGAAAACATAATGTTCCACAGAAATATCTGATTTATTTTATCGACAGCAAGTCGGTACTAAAAAGCAATGGGCTAGTATAGGGCAGAATAGTCACATCTGTATACAATTTCTCACTCAGCCTGTAGCATAGATCACTCGTGACTTGATGCAACTGCACTAGTAAGCTTCTCTTATGTTCATACTGTTTCTATAACATTTTACATCTCTTTCAGACACATCTTGTTCACGTATCCTATCATATACTCCTATAACGCACCTACCCTTGTAAAAGCTAACTAAAGATAATAACGTAAAAGAAAGTGGTGGTATTGAAGAAACAAGATGAACAAGAGAGCACCTGGCCTTAAGGAAAGAGTGATTGATAGATACCATTGAATTAGAGAAGAGAGAGTGAAAGAGAGGGCACAATCATATAAGTGTATTTTTATTGCAGTTACTCTTTATACCAAGGTTAGCAATTATCAGACAGCCCTACGGCCGCAGGCTTTCCATCAACGACTATCATATCGTATCGTTTCGGAAAATGTATGCAACTTTTTATAAAGTATCGAAACTACAAATTTTGGAACGAATCTAAGTGTAATTGAAGATATTCTTCTGAAAGACATTGTTAATGAAGAAAACACGCATTTGGTATGATTCTTTGTAATAAATCATGTCCTAAATTCGGCCGAAAAATGGAATCCGATGTCGAGTTTATTTTCCCAATCCTGAAAGACTTACGTAACTAACGAATTTCGAAAAAAGACATAGACCTCAAAGCATTCTATATGCAATTGGTATTTCTTGTGATATAGAGCCATATGCCTATAGTTAAGTGAAATCAAATATAGCTTAGCACTATCTTCGAATGTTTTGGTTCCAAAAATATAAGCTTAAATATGTTAGATTTTAGTGAAATAACAGTAGCATGGCAATAAATAGGATTGGCAGACACGTTATAGTATCGGAAACAAAATTTACAGTATCTGGTCCGGTTCTTTACGTTCTCAGTTCAAATCCCACCAATGTTATTGTTGTATGGAATTAGTGATAATGGTACACCTCTCACACGTGACGAATGGAATAACCTAGTCACTATAAGTAAAGTTCGTGAAGTATCAAAGTACATAGTAGGCGATCAGAGATAATCATGTCTTTATTGGTTTTACTAAGTATACGGTATACCGATCTGGGAGTTATAAAGATCCAACATTTCAAGTATTATATTAGGTTGTTCCAAAAATAATGGCCGATTCCAGAAATATGATTTTATTCTGGGACAATTAACAACGGAAATGTTTTGATTAGTTAAAATATGAGCCGTAAACATCTAAGCATCTATGCTATCAATCAACGAGATTATTTATGCCTCGTTGATATAAACTTATTGGCTTTGATGCTAAGAAATATTTGAAAGCTGATTCCATCTCTGGTTTGGACCTGTGAGTTTCATCACTTAAAAGCATGATTAAATGCTTTAAAAAATAGTAGTCAATGGGTCGAAACATCACTGGCGTGTAGAGGGGAGGCCGGTAAAGTATACAAACGGCCCTCAAAAAGCTTTCTGTAATTAAAGTGACCTGCAATGTAATTCGGCTTTGCCAGGCCTGATTACACGCATTTTCGGAAATTGCAAGATAAAAATAAAACAAAGAAATTATGAATGATAGTAAAAGATTCTTTGTAGGGATACACATCCCATGTAGAGTAGAAACAAGAAAAGACATTTTGTATTAATTCATCTCAGAATGCAACTGGTACTTAATTTATGGACACCGCAATGATGAAAGGCAAAGTCGACCTCGGCGGAATTTGAACTCAGAACATATTGACAGACGAAATACTGCAAACCTCACGACGTGGAAGCTAATGTAGCATAAAGCATACTTAAGCTGAGGCTGTTTCGGCGTATGTTAAGCACACACATACACACACACACACACACACACACACACACACACACACACAATACACACACACACCCCATACCCACACACATACCGATGCAGAGTATTCTAGTATCACCTTAAATGTAATTTCAATGTCTTCGACCCAGAAGAGATGAAAAGGCCAATTCATATATATATTTATATATATATATATATATAACTATAAAAGTATTTGTAATAGCCACAGCAAGACCTAGGGACTGTCGTCAGAAGAATACCGCCATGTACAGCCTCGGATTATCGAATGGGAGCACTACCGCCTCGTTTTGAAAGGCTGATTAGAAATTCCAATAACACTTCTTCCTTCATAACCAGTTGCATCAAATTGTCTATTGAATATGATGAGAAGTTGGAAAGTGAAAGCTTACGTGAACGGTTGGACGTGAACCTTTTCATTTTCCATCTTCCTTGTGCAAGGAAAGTAAAGAAAAACTAGAGGAAATAATAACGTATGATAATGTAAGCCAAATGTGAGGAAGGAATGTTGTAGAATTCTATCCAAGCTTAGTATTTCACTATAATTCACTTATTCGTGCAACAATTGATAGACTGCTGTATGATACACGGCAAACACCAACATTTTGCGAGAAAAATAATGCATATTTAATAATGAATTTCTTGAGCTCCAATTATGTAGAGGTATCTAAAAAAAATAATCAAAATTTAAGTACCATATCATAAAAAAAAAAATTGTATGCAATCGCAAATATGATCTCATTTTCATGACTCCACGAAGACAATATTCCTAAGGGTTATTTCTAGAAAACGAAATTGCATCAAGCACGTGACTAAGAGAAAATTGGGGCTGGAAGATGAATAGATTTCTAATGAATCTTTATCAGAACCAGGTGGAAGCCGGAAAAGATGTGTAAATTACAGGAAAAACAAGAAGTAACCGAATGTTGCAGAATTGTGCAAGTGAGCCCGTTGAATGCAATAAAGTGAAAACGGTGATAAATGCTTCAAATTCTTCCTTTTTCGCTATAAATATCGTTCAATCTTAGAGCAAAGGAAATGGATTTAGCTATGAAAGAAAGAACCACATATTATTTGGTGCAAAGGAAGTAGTGCTCAAATGCCAAAAAATATCCACCACGAAAATGAATTAGAAATTGAAACAGAAATACTTTCAAAACATCGGATGCTTTTCAGATCATTCCTTGCAGAAATAATTTAACCACACCCTTTCCAGTGTGTTCAATGAAAAGCAAACGGAGACCTATGGCGCTATATTCATGCATCATTCTAGGGGTTATTATCTGTGTGGAGACGGTCATTATTCAATAGATCTTATATGCATTTTATATAATTATTAGTTTTATTTATTGAATACTACCTACATTTTATTCTTAATTACTTGGCCGTATGTTTTGACATATTTTCTAAATCGTTTATTCTGCATTATGTCCCTGACTCTTCTCTTCGTTACTAATAACGTTGTTGTTTTGCTATCCCTTTCATGTTTATGCTACACGTTTACAATTTTCTTCATGCTTCATGTAATTCTACTTTTAATAATAATAATAATAATAATAATAATAATAATAATAATAATAATATAATAATAATAATAATAATAATAATAATAATAATAACAATAATATATCATGACCCATAGTGAAGAAAATGTATGACATGATCCCACACTCATACATAAATATGACAAGATCCAACACTAGATGAGTATGACATGATCCGACACTCATGGATAAGTGAATGTCTGAGAATATTCAGTATAGCAGGCTGCATAAGAGAATGAAGTAGTATGTAGAAATTGAAAGTAGATCTCTACTCAGGTTAGGTTTGTCCCGTCACAAGCCACCTGCTCCACTTGGTACGAGAAGCTTAGGGAAACTAACATACCGAATCGTGAACTGTAAACACTGAACAAAGAAAAATTAACAAACAAGCAAGCAGACAGCGAAAAATGCAGCATTCAGACTCGGATGTTGAAACAGAAGGACCATGACAAATGGTCTGCCAGAGGACCTTCAAAACAATCAGCGGCACACGCAAGACAGCAGTGATCAACAATGAACTATGTCTCTGAGTGGGCGGGCAGCAACGACAAAGAGCTCCTTCAAATGCAGTCGCTGTATGCGTGACTGCCACTCCTGAGTGGGCCTGTACATTCATCACATACGCTGCACCATCATCAGCTGCTGACACGATTTCTTTGGGCGCAGATCCGTGGGCTCTCAAGACCGACTGACGCCTACTACAATATACAAGTTAGCAGTTCTGGAATTGAAAGAAGAGATGTGTTGAAGTACTTTACAGACTTTGTAATTCAAGTTATATACAATTTGGAATTTTAATTTTGAAACTAAATGCACAGAATCTGTCAAATAATGTTACATTAATATATAGTAACCACAATAGAGATGACACATCCTTCGGTAATTTGTAGTTAAAGGTAAAGCCTTCACCTCATAAGGACCGGCTTCCCGGTTTCCATGGCGTATACATTCCCCACCTGGAGGGGACGCCAGTCCGTCGCAAGATTACTCATTTTCGCCAGCTGAGTGGATTGGAGCAGTATGAAATGAAGTGTTTTGCCGTGTTCCGGAATCAAAACCACAATCTTAGACTCATGGGTCAAACACCTTAACCATTAAGCCACGAGACTCCACATAAGTAAAGTTTCCTTCTCGAGTCCCGGTTTCCATAGAGTATAAATTTGGTACCAGAATGGGGAGACCAGTCCATCACAGTACTACTAAATTTTGCCCGCTGAGTGAACTGGAGCAACGTGAATGAAGTGTTTTGCCCAAGAAGAAGAAAATGTCGCTCGGTCCAGGAATCGAAACCTGAATCTTACGATAATGAGTCTGGTTCCCTAGCCACTTAACCACGCGCCTCCACTATAATTTGTAGGCTTACACATCGCAAAATGCAATAAATTGCATTGCTTTGAAGGGTAGGAAACGTATAAGATTTACGGTAGTTCTTTACGTCGGTGAATGATATTCTCTGATTGGACATAATAGATAGATTGGCAATAGTGTGTGAGTACACGGTGTGTGTGAATGCGTGTGCGTGCGTGAGTGTGTGAGAGAGAGCGAGAGAGAGAAAGAGAGAAAAGGTTAGACAGACCGAAGAGAAAGAGAACAAAAATATAAAATAATGTAGAATTATTATAATCGGGAAATGAGGAAATAAACGTGTTTGCAGCATGATAAGAACTGCGCAATACAAATATCCTGCCCCAAACGACGGTGAGTTTTTCTTCTTTCTTTCGTGAAACACACACACACACACAAACACACACACACACACTCACACACACACCACACACACACACACGTACACACATATCGAATGCCATATTTTAAGGGTGGGAAACTTTTCAACTTTGACCAACGGAGCATATGTCATTCTATAAATGCTCATATCTTAAATCTTAGTGTGGTTGAATTTGTTTTTAAGCCTACCGAATGTGATGAATGACTGAATGTATCTGGGCTCTCAATTTCATATTTATCATTTATATTTCAGCGTTACATTGATTAGTGTGGTCTGTGACCACTGCCAGTTGCGCTTTTCTTGAAAATATACAGGGTACCAAACTGAATGTGTCGGTAAATCACTATTATTTTTATTTTTTCAATAAGAAGATTTAACATCCTTCCCCATATTCACAACTACATGTCTATATAAAGCACTTAGATTTTGATGTATATTTAAGTGGATTTCTTTAAATAAATAATTTTGCGTTCGATCATTACGTAAGAAATATAGAATTAGGTATACGATGAATGATACTGGAAAGTTTCTAAAGATTTAGCTCCCATCTTTAAGAGCGCATTGTTTATAAGAACTGTTGTTAAAAACTATCATGTTTCTTCTGCTGGATGTTTGGTTTAAGTACTACAAACTTGTTTTCTCGCTTATCGATAGGCAAATATACAAACGCAAAAACATACACACACGCGCGTGTATATATATATATATGAAGAGAGAGAGAGAGAGGTCCATGTATATATATATATATATATATGAATATATATATGAATATATATATATATATATATGTATATGTATATATACGCATATACCTATATATACATATATCTATGTATATATATATGTATATATATATATACATACAAACACACACATATATGTATATACCTATATATATGTATGGGTATGCATGTATGTATTGGAAACTCTTAGAATAGCGTCTTTCATATTCTTCTATCAGTTCACAAGATGCCATTACTTGTTTTAGTGTTATAAGGTTTATCAATATTATCAATATGGTCTCTAAAGTCATGAAAGAAATATAATTCAACATTATGCAAGAAAAATATAGTTTCATATTTTATCTCTCTTCTATACGTCAGTACGTTAGTCTGTTTATCTATTTATATGTATAAAAATATATACGCATCTAAATGTATACTCACACACATATACACATGTATAAACAGTTAACTCATCATAGAAGCCCATACATATAGAAGCATCGATTCTCACATCGATTCACCCGCAAACACACATACATACACGCTCTAAAATTAATACAGAAAATACGTATGTGTGTGCTTGTGTATAAGTATGTACGCATAAACATTCAAGCAATGCATTCACTTAAACATATAAATACTTTAATACATATATAAATATAATCATACACATATACGTACAGACAAGCTAACACACACACACACACGTTTATATATTATTGTGAGTATAATGTATGCATATACGTATATATACGTACTTACTTATAAATTCGTACATGTATGGATATATAAACACATCGATACATTCCCTTGTGTATAAACGTATATATACGTTTATGTATTTCTTCATTTATTTATCTATTGTTATCAAACTCTCAATCTATCTATCAATCTATCTATCCATCTATCTATCTATCTATCTATCTATCATCTATCTATCTATCTATCTATCTATCTATCTATCTATCTATCTATCTATCTATCTATCTATATATATATATAATATATATATATATATATTATATATATATATATATATATAATCTTGCAAAACGAATGTATAAACGTATATATATATATATATATAATCTTGCAAAACGAATGTATACTCGTATATATATATATATAATATATATATATATATATATTATATATATATATATAATATATATATACTACGCGCACGCACAGACTTACACGCATACGCACATGTAAATATATACTGAGCGTGATAGGGAGAATGTGAGAGAGAAGGGGTAAGAGAATGGAGAGAAGCATTACGTTCTTCCAATCTTCACGTCTACTAGTTTTTATAGCGAGTAATTTCCTGGTATTGCTGTTCTTTGACGTAATAGACTTCTTACGATTTACTTGGAATTAAGTTGTCACCATCTTTTGTCTTATCTTCCCTGTGATGAGATTTGAAAGCTCTTTGACAAGAATTATATATATATTTTATCATGAAACATTTGATAAATGCTGCACTTTGATCGCAAACATATTTTGCCACAGATAATATATTTTCAGTACATATACATAAACTCTTCCATACATTAATATATACATCCATGTATTCATATATATATATATATATATATATATATATATATATACACACACATATATATATATATATTATATATATATATATATATATATATATATATATATATATATACATATATATATACATATATATATATATATATATATATATACAAACATACATATACATATAAACATATATATATATATATACACATGTATACATATATACATATATATATATAGGTAGATAGATAGATACCTACATATATACATATCTATATATCTACTTATATATGTATCTATTTATATATCTATCTATCTATCTATATATCTATCTATCTATCTATATATATATATATATATATATATATATATATATATATAATTTTGTAATGGATTATATCAATATAATACCCATTTTGTGGGATGTTTTTCCAATAAAGCAACAAGATATTCTTTCTATCATTTTCTTTATGTCGTACAACCATGACAATGACTCTCTAATGGAAATCTTGCGGTTCAAGTTATTAACAGTAATATTCTGTTATATTTATATGCACTTATATACATCAGTTCCATTAAAAAGAAACTATCTGTTCAATTATTTCGAATATAAACGTCTAAATACGGGTTCATTGCTCGGAGCTGTCGTGATATCATTTTATTAAATGTGGCTTACAATAAATTGAATGTGAGTTTGCGTCTTAGAGACTGTCTTGTTAAGTGTTTCCAACAAATTTGCGAGACAGGCAATTTGGGGAAGGTGTTCAAACGGATATATTGACCGCAATCCCTGGCTGGATTTTCATTTTATTGTTCTCGGAACTGTGAGAACAGGATGATAAATTTATGTCAGCGGGAATTTGAAGCATATACGATGGTAATTATTTTGAAAGCTGCAGGAAAAGACAATCACAAACATTCCTCTGTTATAACAAATATGAAGAGTAATGCTCTTAGAATTGTATGGACCTTTGCGCTGAATTGACCGCAATGCAGACTCCTTTTTCTATTTTGCAGTTGAAAGTCAAGCATTTCAGGCTGGAAGAGTTTGGATGGATACGATTCAAGGATGTTTTTGGCTCATCTATCTTGCATTGACATCTTATAACTTAGAGAAAAAGGGTAAATCTTCAGAATGCCACTCAACTAATTTGAGGAGTAGCCCACTGCCAATTTGACCCAGTGAATATGCAATTTTGTAGTTACAATTGTGTGGACGTCCCCTAGACGATGAACTAGGCTAGCTCAATACACATATATAGAGGGAGAAGCCTAGACGTCGGTAGAACAGTTGAGTAACAGAGAGAGTAGAACAGTTGAGTAGCAGAAAGATGAGAGCAGCAGAGAAGTAGAGTAGATGTCATTGGAACGTGCGACATAACAGCTACTTTTGATTAAAAAGAAACTAAGAGAATCTGTCTCTTAAACGCCTGCCATATCTGGCTAATTTGTAATGAATCAACAATAAAAAAGAATTGTTAAAGCTAAATTAGGTTGCAACAACCATCACTTAATGGAGTTTTGGTTCATGTTTATATGACTACTATGATTCACTAAGAATTTGACAAACGTAGATTTTAACCTCATTTAATACTGTATACCAGCGTTTACTTTCTTGGTAGTTTTGGTATATCTCCATGATTAAATAGTTTAATAAATGATGCTTCTCTAAACTTGCTAGGGTTAGTGAGGCACACATGATATATATTATTTTTTCTCAGGTCTTCCTAGTCACCAAGAGTGATAGAGTTTAGTCACAACTATATTATCTTAAAAATACGTGATTTTGTAGACCATTAAACAATCTCTTCTCAAAAAGTATGAAAAATATATCATAAACAGGATTATTATTATCAATGCTGTTAATTATTTGATGATGGTGAATGTAAAATTAGCACAGTTCATTTGGGATACAGTAAGACTTAGCATATTATATATCTCCCATTTCTCTCTTTCTGTTTGTATACATGTGTATAGAAAATGCATAAATATATATAATAAGCCGGATCTATTGAGTAATATTTACCAACTGTAATATCGAGTACTTATATCTCATGGCATTATATGTATAGTATTGCTAATCGAAGACATAACACTACCCAAACAAAATTTGACTAACTTGCCATCCTGATTGAGTCAAAACGTAATATCATACTTATTGCTGTAAAGAGTGTTATCTTTTGTCATATATATCAGTGAGAACATTTGCTTTCAGTACTTCTAAAACATACACTATTGTAAGAATATGTAGCTGTAATTTGCAATACGTTGTGAGACCAAGCAGAGGCTTTCTCACTGCCGCTGATATTAATTCAATTCACAAACTGAATTAAATTTACTATTCTAAAATTTTCAAGACTATCGCTCAGCCGAAATATCAAATTACCGTATGCAAATACGATTCTGGAGTGTAAGAATATATATTCAGGCATCAGTATACGTGCGTAAATTCTGGAAGTTAATGTTCGCTTGAGAGTTCCATATTCTCCAAAGACCTGAAATCTGTTCAATATAAATTACACTTACACAAATATGATTCAATATGTATTTGATATTCTATAATGCATGACGAATTATGTAAGTTTCAGCAAGGTTTCCTCTCTGCCGCAGGAAACAAGTAGTCCAAACATGAGGGATCAGTCAGATAGGCTATGATTTATATCTTTACATTATATTCAGCAAATAATTCAGCGGGACGGAGGCCACGTTCTAATATACACACGCCACTCACACACGCGCGCACACATATATTTTAACCTATACCTACATGTATATGCATATATTCAGAGAAGCATGTAACAGTATGAACATATCGCTACCTTTCTATACAGATACAAACATTCTATAATTATGAGCATAATTATTATTAGGGTTCAGCAATTTTAATTAGGCTCATAATTATAGAATTTTTGCATACGTTTACCGATAATGGTTCTTTTAACATACCGAACTACTTGGTAACTTTATCAATTATTAAATGATTAATTAATTTTACCCTTTATTATTATTTCTATATAGATATGTTTTCGGTTGTCCGGAAAGTTCGTGCCGATTTATAGTAGCTTACCTTTCGACTTACCCTCCCAGGCACCTCAATTCAAGGAAGATGGTATTTTCAAGTTAAAGGAAAGATGGAGACGCATTGTCTCCATCTTTGGTTGATTCAAAATGTAATGGCATGTATTTATTGACCATTGTCTTTCCTTTAAAAATCGGCACGAACTTTCCGGACCACCCAATATTTATACACTGCGCAAGTGATTGTGCCCCCCTCGGATTAATTGTAGATTTTTTCTTTATTGAATGAGATAAGAACTAAGGCATATTTGAAAATTTGAATTCTTGACTTGAAGTCTTATTGCTTTACATATGATTACATTTACTTCAATTTCACATAGCAAGAATTTTTATTGTATTGGCATATTTCGGTCATCTTATGCGGAGAGAATCCCTGGAGAAGGACGTCATGCTCGGAATGGTCAGTGGCAAGAGAGGAAGATGCCGACCAAGAACCTGCTGGCTTGACACCATCAAGAGTGATACCGGAATGGACATAGCCAATATGAATGAAGCGGCCCAGGATAGAATTGACTGGAGGACACTGATCCAACGAGTAACCGAGAGTCGACTTCGACTGAGCGGATAGAAAGATAGTGTGTTTGTGTGTGTGTATATACGTACATACGTACGTATGTATGTATATTTGTAAGTGTGCCTGTGTACGTGTATTTTTCTCAAGAATGTATCGATCTGTACAGAAGTCTGAACTAGAATTTTACGATCAAGAGCACAACACTTTATTGCAGGTTGCTCTAGTCCACACAGCCGGCATAATTGAATAATACTGTAACAGTCCAGCGCGCTGCCCAGCGTGCTATCCAGCATGTTGCACGGCATAGAAATGAATAAGTTACATAATCTAGGGAACCAGCTATATACGGTGATATCGAAAGAGAAAGACTGCTCAACACCGCAATGGTTGATAACTACTCTCTCTTTGTGGGTTAGTAAGGCTAAGATTGGTTTCGTAGTGAGGCCTTACTCAGCACCTTGCAAGAATGCAACATGGTCCTCGTCTCCATCTGTGATGAGAATACACAAACACACACACACATATATATATGTCATTTAGAGATAGAGGTCCCCATGCAATTCATGAACTCCCAATATACATCACACCATATTATAGAATTTTATTTTAATACTTACTATTTCAGTTCCAAATTTCTTTTCTACACCTGTTTCATGAGGTGCGTTTAACGTTCCCGAGACTCTAACTCTTTTTCAGAAACATGTCTTAATTGCAAACCCAATCATCAGTAGTCTCCATAACTTTTTAGAATTCTATAACTATTCCTATATTTTTATATTTTATATTTTATCTGTTAAAATAAGAAAACTGTCCGACGAACGGGAACGTGAAACTCTGAGTAACATCTCTTGTAATATTTCTGCTGCTTTTAAATAAGGCGTATTACTCTACCTCGGGTATTTGAGTACTCTCTTTCCCTCCTTGTTTAACATTTATGTGCTTACTCCGGTATATATATATATAATATATATATATATATATATATATATATATATATATATATACATACACAAAACCATACGCTCACACACACGTATGTATGTTTGTATGCATTTATATATGCATATGTATTGATAGTTTTTAATCAATAATATTCTTTGTCACGAACATTAACAATGAAATGCGAGAATAGCGTTGCCGTTCTTTCAATATGACAATGCAAATTTTTACAATCTTTTTGTCTGAAATATTTAGATACAGACGTAATCCTTATTACACACATTTCATTTTAATTTCAATATATGGTCTATATCTGTGAAACATTCTATCATGAAAACTGGAAACAAGATTTTTCATCAGAAAATATCGAACTAAATCAAAAACGAAAAATAAAACGGCATAGTTTTCTATTCTTCATGTCTTTGAATTAAAAATAGAGCAATTTTAGATAAATGATGAATAGCTAATATTATTTTTCAATCCATGTTTTTCGAGAATATTTTTTAATAATTATTTATTTCTAAGAATATTATCATATGATTTTTTTGATGGTTCTTCTTGTAGATATATATTTATATACAAATGTAATAAATTTTGAAAATATTTTTGTTTGCGCTTTCTCTTTCGGCATATCTGTTTTTTTTCCTCTTAAACCAAGCTATTTTATATTATTATAGATATAAGTGCAATATTGAACTATATTTTTTATTGTCACACTTGTGAAATTAATCAAAAAGGTCAAAAGGTGCTTTCTATATATCAACACGTTTTGATACTCTATCACAATTAAAACAAAAATATTGCATTTGATTTATGACTTCTAGTCATATATTTGTGAAATCACTGGATTTTTAAGCTTTTCCTTTCTTTTTATTTCTTGTATATATTTCCAGCATATCTTTCCTTATTTTACTTTTATGTTTTCATATGTGAATTGTGAAAAATGCTAATTCTAATGTTGTTAATTATCTGAAATTACAGAACTGAAAAACAAACGAAAATTCAATGCAAAAAGCAGTATTCTCAATATAAGAAAAACAATTCCAGCTAATATGAAGTAGATAAAGCAGTTATAAATGTATTATAAATAAAACTACCATCAGCAAAATATCATCTGAATCTCTAAACGAAAGATTTCTAGTTTTCTATCAAACTAAATAGAAATTATTTTCTCTTCAATTTATAATTGGATTCATAAATGTCAAACGTGATTCAGTGCTACACGTGAAATAATCGGTATATAGAAACTCTTTGCTTACTCTTAATTAAAATGCGTAATTGTATATTCTGATGTCATTACTAATAAATTATACGAGGTTGCGAGCTGGCAGAATCATTAGCACGCCGGGCATAATGCTTAGCGGCATTTCGTCTGGCTTTTTGTTCTGAGTTCAAATTCCGCCGAGGTCGATTTGCCTTTCATCCTTTCGGGGTCGATTAAATAAGTACCAGTTACGCACTGGGGTCGATATAATCGACTTAATCCGTTTTTCTGTCCTTGTTTGTCCTCTCTGTGTTTGGCCCCTTTTGGGTAGTAAAGAAATAGGCATTTCGTCTGGCTTCATACTCTCTGTTCAAACTCCGTCGAGGTCGACTTTTCCTTTCATCCTTTCGAGGTCAATAAAATAAGTACATAAGTATCAGCTGAACGATGGGGTCGATGTAATCGATTCATCTCCTCCCTCAAAAGGGCTGCCCTTGTGGCAAAATTTTATACAATTATCAATACCTTATACATAAACCAAAAAAGTTGCATTGAAGTCGATTTTGTTGTCGTTCATTTTTATCTCTCACGCTCCAATAACCTGTCTGACTCATTCTAATTTTAGCTCCCTTTGTTACTGTTAGTATAATATTTACTGAACTGAAAAACTAGAAAGCGACTTAACATCTTGACATCGGTTAATCGTTGCACCTGTATCTTCTTTTTGCTTATTACTTCTATCGTGTTTGTTACGCGCCTTAATTGACAGATTCACACATGTTGGTGATCATATTAAAAAGGAAAGAGACATAGGAAAGCCGGCACGACATCTTTAAAAAGATGATGTGAATAGAAAGGCTGGAAACTTTTCATCTGTCAAAGATTAGATATAACTTACCTAGGGGTAAATGTAGCTGCAATGAATTCTTTCAAATTGGATCTTAACGTATATCTCACTTCTTGTTACTTAATATGCACAAAAGTAGCTATGTCCAACAACACTGTGAATCAACTTAGACTTCACCGATTGGTGATTCGATCGTATCTACTATGTGACATAAAAAATTTATACTGGCGAAGAAATTATCTGTGTATCCTTTACAATTTCCAGACTAAAAGTAAACGACATTATCCTGATAAATAAGTTATCACTATAAATAATGCGATAGAGTATGCAACAGTACGAACAAAACCACATTTTACATGCTAGAAAAACACACATACTGTAATCACTTAGATTGAACAATAGATATAGTTGTAGACTAGCTATAGATGAAGAAGTATGGAGATTTGACCATATATGTTTAAATTCCTTCTTCGCTGAGGAGAATTATGCGGCTGCTTTTCGTTTCGAATCCATGTAGTTAAAATAGGTATATGGAAAGTATTACTGATGCCGAATGCATTCTTAGCGAACACTTCACATTAGATGTTATGGAAAGGGAAAACACTGCAAGGGACAAGTACTGCGATCTAGCTGGATATCTATGAAACATATTTCCATGCTAGCATAACTGTGCCTTCTGAAATATTGATTACAAGGTTTGAATCATTTCGTATACATCTAAATTCTTGAAATTAAAATTGGTATTAAACTCTCCGATTTCATAAGCTACGGGGATGGTTAGAAAATACTTTGAACATGCAGTTTTGTTTCTCATCACGATCTGTACAACTGTGCCTGCTTTAAGAGTAGAACATTGTTTGAAGCATCTAGCCTACGTCTCTCCTTTGTTTACGTTCGGTTTTATTTCTTGGTAGTTCTCACCACTAACTAAAATGTTAAGGATAATTTTCATTGATGTTGATTGTACCTATGTTCATAAAACATTTCTCCCAAACTTTCGCTGATACCATTGAAAGTAAATAGTTGTATTAATATGAACGTTAATAAGCATTTCCTCACATGTGGCACTAAATTGAATTCTTCAACAACAAGTATATACGAGATAGTCCTTCTATCTACTTGAAATTGCCTCATACCTCCTAATAACAGCGAAGTTGAGTAATGGCAATACGATTCATCCTTATCGCAGTATTATTAGCTTAATCTGAATAGATTTTAAAATTCTGTTTTTAATCAGGTCTTTTTGACACTAAATACTTTTATTTCTAAGTTTTTAGTAAATTTAGACATTTGCATTTGATAATTTGTGATACTTTTGTTTCGACATAATCTTTTACAGATCTCCATGTACCTAGGTTGAGGACCTCAGAATGTTGCAAAATAAACTGGACAACGGAGTTTGATTGAATTTAAAAACCAAAATTAAAGTAGCTAAATAGAAAATTGTATTTCGTTTGATGTTTTATCGATTCTGTCACCTTAACCGTCGTATAACGTTATTGCATATAAATAACGTATGTAGTGTAGTACAAAATAGTCTAATCATATTTACAGCCCGTATAATTAAACCCAAAACATCAAAGGTGAAAGGAATGAAATGTTGGTAATTTAAATAACATTTCATTAATGCTAGAAGGCAATATTTTCTTAGATGAGATAAAGGCAAAATCTGTATTAGAAGTCTCAAAAAGTGCCGTATCACAAAGTTTTAATTTTTCCAGAAAACTACTCATTTGGACTGATGTAATTCATACAAAGCATGTAATCACCTGTTCAGACCTTCCTAACCCGGGAATGATAAGGGTGAGGTACAATATATATATATATATATATATATATATATTATATATATATATATATATATATATATATATATATATATACTGGGTTATAGTGTCTTATTTTTATAAATGAACCAATTTCATCTTTAAAGAAATATTTGAGGAATGTTCACCTCAATACCAGCTGCCCCGCCATGAGTTAGAACATTAGATGTGACATGAATATTGTTTAGACGAACGAAAACAATTCTTGATAACACATCTCCATAGATTTATCCATTAAACATCTCGAGAAACAGGGGCAGTGGGATTGACACGTAGCTATGCATAAGGTGATAATATAGAAATTATACCTGTTATTCATAATCTATTAATGAAAAATTTCAAACAATAAGTTGCTTAGCTTTCATATATGCTGGATTTCATATTAAATGCAAATAACTAAATATTCGATGAAAGCGTATATATTCACAGTTTTCAAAGAGCTCAGTTAAACTTAGTCGATGCGTGTACAAGGTACAGAATTAATTATTTCAACTCATTGAAACAGCAAAAATATGTGTTACTAAATATGCCTGTTTAAGACTGTTTATATTGAAACTTGTTGATATTCTGTAGTTCACTTTGTGAGAGATTCGGAAAGGAAATGCAAATGATATGAAAAGGTAAATCGTTGTATCTATGGAGAATTATAAAAACTGATATTTCAATTAAAATGTAATAATAGCTTATCACTTTTTTCTCGTGATAGGATTAAAAAATGAACTATATTTATGATTAATCATTCCATTCCCCTGGCTTTAAAAGCAATTTTAAGAGAACCCACCAAAGCTCCATTATGTCGCACAGCAAAGAATTTAAACGGAACGTAATTTTCTTTATGTTCAATTGAAGAACTGTAAAATTAAATTTTGAGATTTGAATATACTTTTCTCGGTGCAGTAAACGAGAAATTTGTTTTCTTAATTTCGAACAACTTTTATAAATTCTGGGCGGCGTAAGTCAGCACTAGAAGAAAAAGTACCATCTTTACTTTCAGGACGAAAGTTGTCCTTTCATCAGGATAATGCTTGGCCACATACAGCAAAGATAATTTTAAGTTTGAAGAAATTTGAATGGGAAAAGATACCCCATTCACCATATTCGCTGGATATTGCTCCATCTGATTATCACTCATTTCGTAGTCTTCAAAATCATTTGGACGGAAAAAATATGAATTCTGTAGATTAGGGCAGAACAGTACTGGAGGAGCATTTTTCGTATCTGACAAATGAATTTTGGCAGAATTTTGCAAATCTACCAGATTGATGGAAGAGTATCTTAGAAAATGAGGGAGAATATATTTTAGATTAAAAATGAACCTTGTTTATCTTAATTTTCAAAAATAAAAGAAGTATATAAAACCTGCATTATTTATGGGATGGCCCAATATTAAAAAAAATATTATGTCAATCACTTGTTTCTGCCTTCCATTCTGCAAAGATAATCTCCAATCAGATAAATAACAAAAGTAGAATCATGTAATAATAATAATAATGATAGTAGCAATGTTGATAATAAGAACAAAAACAATATAGAGAACAGCAGCAAAAACAGAAATAATAAAATTAATGGTTTTAAATGTTGTTACAAACCCAGCAAGTACGGAGAGGGGGTTTCGTCGACACCACGGCTCGATTAGTACTCATTATGTCGACTCCAAGTGTATGAAACGCTATATCGACTTAGGCAGAAATTGAACTCAGAACGTGAATTCGGCGTGGTGACGACCCCGGCAACTCGCTTCCTTACTCATGGAAACTAATTATAAGTTTCAAATTTTGGTACAAGGTCAGCACTCACGGGGCGGGTTAAAAATTAATTACACCGTCCTCAGTGCTAATTTGGTACTTATTTCATCGACCCAGAAAGGATGACAGCCTAGCCGGAATTTGAACTTATAACATGAAGACGGATGCAATGCAGCCGGACATTTGCATGGTGTGCTAACGATCTTGCTAGCACACACTGTCTTAGGGTAACAACTTACTGCAAGAGAAAACTTCCAACATGCTAACGACTCTGCTAGTCCATTTACAACCATATTTGATCCAAGTCTGTTTCATGTCTAGGTTTACTATATTATAGATACAGTTTAGAGAGTGTGTGATTAAAGTTGCACCCTTCAAATGCTAAATAACTAAGGATCGAATTGTATATAGTGCTTCAATTTAACCATATCTTACTGACTTTTATTTTAAGAACCGTTTAACTCTACATACACATATATTTCTCATGTAACACATGAGCTTCCATTAAAGAGCAGTGACATTTATTCAAAGAGAGCATTATATTTCATATTGTTCAAGGGCGGCGAGCTGACAGAATCGTTAACACACTGGGCGAAATGCTTAACGGTTTTTCGTCTGCCGCTACGTTCTGAGTTCAAATTCCGCCGAGGTCGACTTTGCCTTTCATACTTTCGGGGTCGATTAATTAATTACCAGTTACGCACTGGGGTCGATATAATCGACTTAATCCGTTTGTCTGTCCTTGTTTGTCCTCTCTGTGTTTAGTCCCTTGTGGGTAGTAAAGAAAGTGGTATTTCGATTGTCTTTACGTTCGGAGTTCAAATTCCACCGAGGTCGACTTTGCTTTTCATCCTTTCGGGGTCGATAAATTAAGTACCAGTTACGCACTGGGGTCGATACAATCGACTTCATCCGTTTGTCTGTCCTTGCTTGCCCTCTTTGTGTTTAGTCCCTTGTGGGTAGTAAAGAAAGAGGTATTTCGATTGTCTTTACGTTCGAAGTTCAAATTCCACCGAGGTCGACTTTGCCTTTCATAATTTTTTTTATTTTTGGAGTCGATAAATTAAATACGAGTTGCGTAATGTGGTCGATTTAATCGAGTGGTCCCCTCCCCCAAAATTTCGGGCGTTGTGCCTCGAATAGAAAAGAATATTTTTTGAATTTGAAAAATTTCAAAATTTTTGAATGGCTTAAAAGCTTTACCTTTGAAGTACAACTTCAAAAACAGAAAGAAAATCATTGGAAATTCATTTACATCATTCTCAAATTGAAGTTTTTATTTAAACATTACTTTAATCGCAAATTAAGTAGGGACATTTTAAGGTTAATACTTACGATCCCGCACGCGCACGCACACGCACACATATTACCTTTTACGTATATATTTGCATAAGCTTCAAATCGAAAATCAACGGTCGATCGGAGATGAGCCAATGGCTCCTATAAAAACATCACGGCGACTACAACCGATATCATAATATATGCCTCCAACACCATCTTCCATCAGGGTATCACGTGAAAATTACGTCATAACAATAAGTAGTTGGACAAGTTGTTGCTATTGCTAACTCAAATGCCGAGCAGTTGAAATATCATGTCATCCCATAAGTTCTGTCCGATTTTAGGTTTTTTAAAATTGAATTAATTTTAATAGTATTTTAGAATGTTTAATGGAATTAAAAATTATTTTTATGCATTTGTTTATATTTAAACTAATTAAATATTATTTTACAGAATAATAGAATTAATATTTCTTTAGTTAAAACCCTTTCTAATATGGAAGTATCCAAAGAGCTGTAGCCTTCTGAGGGCGGACTTTGCGCTTTAAATATAAAGGTGTTTGTAAAACTTTCTGAATTATTTAATGCTCTCTTATTTTCCTCTTTTTCTACTTCTATACAACAATGCTTCAAGCGAACTATAACGCTCTTATATCTAAATATATATATATATATATATATATATATATATATATATTATATATATATATATATAATATCGCTGAGTCAAACTGATTTACATTGGAACGACGAGGTTGCTAGACCTGATTATGCATGTTGTATTAGAATATCGAGTTAGTGATGACGTATGAATCAATAGCCGGCACCTTTGCGGTAGCTCGTCGATATATACGTGCGTATATGCCTGTATATGTATATGCGTGAATATATATATATGTTTTGTGTGTTTCTCAAGTGAAGTTTAATGGGCGTAATGTTGTGTCTATACTTCAGTCAGTCAGAAAATACTCCTAGGTAATTGTGAAAGAAGCAAAGCAATTACATTATGCCTTTGAACATAAGGAACTAGTTTAATGTGAGTAATTGTACATGTTCTTAAGAACAGCTTGCTTTTAAGATTATCTATTACCCTTTATCCAATGTCTTAACTATCTACAGCACCATACACAAATATTGAACCCATAGATTCTAACTAATGTAGATATTTTATTCGTGGAAGTTTGATAAAACCGCCATGAAAACTAGTTCTCCTATTTGCTATATATTTACTATTTTATGCAAGACTGGACAAACTTGAAATAAAAGCTGAAAGCTTTTGAGTACACAATTCACTCACTAAGCCACGGTTTTACTGGAAAGATAAAATAAACAGTCAGATGGACACATGAACATCACTGAAGTTATCAACTCTTAAAATCAATCTACTTTAAATGATACTTCGATTGAAACAGAGAAACTAAAAGGCCATATATTAATTCTACATCAGATGTAATGGTTGAACACATATTAGATATAGCTTTCGTTATAAATGGTGGTAACATCAGCGAAACTGTCCTGCCTTCTCAAGCATTTAATAAAAGGACAGCTATTATTTGAACTAGGCGGAACATTGTTATTAATACAATTCCAATTAGTACCATTTTTCAGTTGGCTAAATGTCAATGCATTTTCAATGACTGGAAATTGCTTTCTACTAAAATAGACTTAGATCTTGTAAATATACTGTAATAACAACAAAAGCGAAAACAATAATATCAAGAGTAAGTACTTGTTTTACAACAACACTAAAATAATTTCTAATATAGACACAATGTATGGACATTTTTGAAGTTGTCGATGAAATGGACCCCAGTACTTGACTGGGATTTATTTAATCGGATCGTATGTATGAAAGGTAAATTCAGCAGCGTCAGGATTTCAATCCCTAAACTGCAACCCGTGCGTTATGTTGCTTCCGTTTATGCATCTCTTGTTAAAGTTTGTAATAATTTATCCAGCATAAATTTGTAGAATCATATTTCAGTGTAGCTGAAGAAACTTTTCATACTATATAAACCTCAATATTAAGATGATTGATTAACATAAAGACATCTATGGTGTAGTAATCTATGAATCTTTGACAATAACTTAAAGATTTTTGTAAACAGACGAGCGTAATCGGTTTTCGATATCAGTAAGACATTTACATAAACGTTTGTAAAACTAGTTATATAAGATTTCTGTATACATATTTATATAATAGATACATAGTTTTCATGATATAGTTATTACTTCTTAACAAGGGAGTAAGTATTTATGACGATGTTTGTGTGGATGTGGTTAGCTAAGCCTGACAAGCTGTAAGATTAGTTAAAATCTTTAAATCTAAGCACAATTTTCAACTTAATCCAGGTGGTAACGCTACCAGTCTTACTATCATTCATGGACAATATCGTCGTTGCGTGGTGCACATATCTAAATAGAAGGCATACTCTGCTATAAACTGCATTAAGACCTGTGTCAACACCGAAGTAATTACCCGCAAAAACGAATAAACTCTGACCTGCCAAACACGCAATCGTAAATGCCACGGGTATTTCATTACTTTATATTCCTGTCCTAACATTTCATATACCGGTGAAATTAAAGGTAGTTTCTTGACATTGGCATTAAAATGTGCAGATCCACGTTGAGCAATCCATACAACAACCGCAAAAATTTTCTTTGGAAGGCGTGGAGCTGAAAATAATATTCCCAACCCATTCTGGCCCTTTAAGTCCACATTACTACTTTCTTTCAGTGATCTCACTTATTCCCACCAGTCTTCATAACCGCGTGTCTAAGAGGAAGTGATGTATTATGAATAATGTAAATTTTCTTATTTGGAGACACATCTGCCCTTAGTACGTCGGAAATGCTAATAATAATAACAATAATAATAATAATAATAATAATAATAATAATAATAATAATAATAATAATAATAATAAGAAGAAGAAGAAGAAGAAGAAGAAGAAAGCAACCATACTCTGGGATATGCCGATACACACAGATAGAGAAATTAAGGCCAACAGACCAGATATAGTTGTCAGAGACCATGAAGAAAAAAATGCTTTATAATTGATGTATCAATACCGGCTGATGACAACGTGTCTCTAAAAGAAATGGAGAAACTCTCAAAATACAAAGACCTGGAAATAGAGGTAACTAGAATGTGGAATCTGAAAACAGAAACAATTCCTATCATAGTAGGTGCATTAGGCATGATAAAAAAATATTCAGACAAATACATAACAAAAACACCAGGACTTACAAACACATATAACATACAGAAAATTGCACTACTAGGCACTGCACACATCCTACGCAGAACACTTTCCATACAATAACCATCAGAGCATCACAACAAATCACAGCACATACCCAAGGCACACAGAACTGCGCTCGGTAGTGAAGTGAAAGCACGCTATAAAAATAAAACTACTGAATAATAATAATAATAATAATAATAATAATAATAATAATAATAATAATAATAATATAATAATATAATAATAATAATAATGATAATAATAGTAATAATAATATTAATAATAATAATAATAATAATAATAATTATAATAATGATAATAATAATATTAATAATAATAACATTAATAATAATAATAATAGTAATGTTGAAGGAAATGCGCCAACTGCTGCTGCAATGAAAATAAAATTAATTGCAAAACAAAAGCACATGAAAAATTAGCTAGCAGATGGAAACAGAAACCTCTGCACGGCAAGTATGTGACCCGTAACAAACAAGCTGATATCGACCAGAAACACACGCATCAATGGTTACGAAGCTCAGAGAGTGAAGTTTTCATATTAGCTACTCAACACCAAAGCTTACTAACCCGGATCTACCAAGTCAATGTGATAAAAAATGGAGCTGACCCAAAATGCCGATTCTGTAACGATGAGATTGAAACTTTAGGCCACCTAATCTCAGGGTGTAGAGTCTTAGCACCTGTAGAATATAAAGGCAAGACATGACAGAGTTGGCCAGTATTTACACTGGACAATATGTCGGCTTTATAAAATCAAAACCGCTGACAAATGGTATAAACACCATTCTGAAGGTGTGACTAGGGAAAAAATGTGTCGATTCTATGGGACTTACCCGTACATACCGACAAACCTATAAAAGCTAATAAACCGGATATTATCATAAACGATCAGACAAAAAAGGTGTTTCTTAATTGACATGAGTATTCCTTGAGATCACAGTATAGCGGCGAAAGAATTTGACAAGATCAGTAAATATAAAGACTTGCTAAAAGAAATTGAAAAATGTCGCATCCTAAGGTGACTACAGTACCAGTGATTGTAGGATTTCTAGGAATGATAAAAAAGTTATTGAAAACTATTTGAAAATGATATCAGGCGTATCATCCCTACAGGAAGTGCAAGAAATCGTGTTCGCTGGAACGACGCATGTGCTGACAAAGGCATTATCGCTGTGAAAAGAACATCCATTCATGAATGTCTATATTTATTAATTTTTTAAATACATAGTCTACCTGTGAATTTGCGTGTGTAATCTGAGAATGCATACAATGAGCTTCTCTGCCCGAGGTGTACGGAAAACACTCGGCGAGAAATGGAAGAAAATTTGAAGAAAGAAGGAAATAATAATAATAATAATAATAATAATAATAATAATAATAATAATAATGATGATGATGATGATGATGATGATGATGATGATGATGATGATGATGATGATAATAATAATAATAATAATAATAAATAATAATAATAATAATAACTTGCATGATGATATGTATTATTATTTTACAGCTTTAAAATACATCTGTTAATATAGAAGTATTGTAACATCAAAAGCAAAAAGGAACTTACAAAAATGCTATTGAGCTGCCATTTAAAACATTTTCAAATATTTCTTCAAATAAATTACGTTTTGTGAATAATTTTATAGAGAACTTGACTATTTTTCCACGTGTAATAGTATTCATGAACACTAAGTAACTATACTCACACAAGTAAACCACAGAGCATAAACTGGTACGTTATTCAAATGTATGTTCGAGAGAACATTATCAAAGGTGAATCAGAGTTAAATGATATTTAGATATTAAAAAAAATTTGTATAAGAAATACAATGAATATATTATGCAAAATGTAGTGTCCCCAGAAATGAAGATAACGGTACTTGATGATATTCCAACGTACAGGCATAGAAATGAAGGCGAATATTACTACAAGTGGTCTAGACACCTACCTGGAAAATTCTGATAGCTGGATATTAAAACTTATCTCAAAACATGAAAACAAGAAAGCATCATACTCAGTAACAAAACAGGCAAAGGAATATCTAAGTGAATTCCAAATACAACAAATTCAAGAATTAGACGTACTGGAAACAAGTACAGAAAAATCTAACCGTATGAAAACCCGTGCTAAAACTGCTGCCTTATCGTTACAATAAATGGCAAGAAAAACCTCTCAATGGAAAATACCGAAAGAGAGCTAATAGTGCAGATGTTGACAAAGCCCTTACCTATCAATGGTTAGTGTCCACTTGCTACAAATCAGAAACAGAAGCGTTTAACATACCAGCCCAAGATCAATACCTATTTCTTTACTACCCTCAAGGGGCTAAACATAGAGGGGGCAAACAAGGACAGACAAACGGATTAAGTCGATTACATCGACCCCCAGTACGTAACTGGTACTTAATTTTTCGACCCCGAAAGGATGAAAGGCAAAGTCAACTTCGGCGGAATTTGAACTCAGAATGTAACGGCAGACGAAATACGTCTACGCATTTCGCCCGGCGTGCTAACGTTTCTGCCAGCTCGCCGCCCAAGATCAATACCTACCTACAAGGAACTACCAGGCTAAAACTAAAACTTCCGCACGACGATGTCTCAGATTTTGGACGTAGACTCAGTTACTGCCCAAGAACTAACAATTTCGACAAGAATAAACTAGTTTAAGGGCTATATCAGTTTGTCCACTGACACAAGCTGAAGAAATAGAATTGATGTTAATAAAATTGATGATGATTGAATCTGGCATAATTGGATTGAAAAGAATCGCAATTCGTACCCAGATAAAGTTCGGGATAGACGTTCACAAGTACTGCTGGAATTCCTTGAATCTTGTCAGGCAGACATTAGAGAAAGCCTTAAAACAATTGGAAAGAAGCCCTGGAATAACCTCACGACTTCCCAACATTACACACTACGACGTCTATCTAACAACGATTTTATTGGTATTAAAATGACGGATAAGGGAGGCGCTATCGTATTTATGTATAACAGTGAGTATATTTCGGCTTGTGAAGAATTATAAATGACAAAACTTCATACGAAGAATCACTTGTCGATCCAATTACATGGGAGTGTCTCCAACCTGTGCCTTGAAAAACAGCCGCAAGAGAGGTAAGCCCTGTTCATTTTGCGACAACATGAGTCAAGTGAATTCCATCAGGAATCATAACGGAGATGTTATGATTTATAGAGAAGTTGGTACACGTACAGATTCCCATTCGGTGTACGCAGCAGAATGCACGAAACAACTTGATTTATGTTTGTTTCACAACAGAACAATTAAACAAAAGATTTAAAGGGCACAGATCCGAAGTCAGGAACAAAAACAATAGTTCGATAGAATTTGCCTAACATTTCGTTTCAAACAGCGGCAATTTTGAAAAAGATATGAAAGTGTATATTCTCAGAAGATATTCTGAATTTGCTTCACTTTCACTTCTCAGAATGCATGAGAAGAAATATGTTTGCGGATTATTAATATCACACCCTGGAGGAATGAATAAAATGACAAGAGAATATCAAACTTATACAAAACTGTTTGATTACATATTCTTCTTTTACCTTTTCGTTTTTTTTTAATTTCCACTTTCTACTGTCTCTTTTTTTCTGTCTTTTCTTTTCGCCTGTTATAAAGTCGAAACTTAAAGACTGATGTCATTCCATCACCGTGTCGACGCTTGTAGCTCTCGTTCATATTTTAAAATTAAATTTCTATAATTTTGAATTTTTATCACTTCTTATTTTGAACCAATAAAATATCTATTGCATTCGTATCGTGCTTCAACCAATAAAGTATCTGTTACACTCGTATCGCACTCTTCGTCTTGACGGTTTACCCTTGTGAAGAGTTACGTCTATATAATTATTATAATATAATAATAATGATAACAATAATAATAATAATAATGATAAATGGTCTGATGCAGTGGCTATCATTGCTTTTTACCATAACTGATTGGAAGTGTTATGATGTACATTGCTTTGTCTTAGTATAAAAGATCGGCTACAGCAAACATTGTGCAGAATACCGTAGATTTGTCTGTCAATTGTTTGATCTTAACAAGTTGACCATGTCTTTTAGTGGTTGATGATATGTGCATCTCTGATCACGATCAGTCGGGGAGCATCATAGTCATGTGTTGAGAGGAATTCTTTGAGGTTTGGATAATTCAGCTTTGGAAACAGGGGTGTTTCGTTCAACATTCTTAAACAACCCTTATTGGGGGACCTTTTGAGCGGGATGGGCTACTCAACTTGAAGAAAATGCAAACTGGGTCCCACCTACAAAGTCATGCACTGTCAACCGCGATAGAAGATCACCATGTTGCACACGTATGATTGTGATGCATGCGTCTGGTGTATCTTTATCAGACGAGTAGTCATGATGGGTATATTGGGCTTCGTATATTTTACCCCAGTGTCACTTTGATGGCATGCACTACTCTCTAACTCGGTAATAATAATAATAATAATAATAATAATAATAATAATAATAATAATAACAACAACAACAACAACAACAATAATAATAACAACAACAACAACAATAATAATAAAAACAAAGGCCAAATACTCATAAAACGAATGTAGAGAGTTGCCGACACAAAAACATGTACCTGAGAATTGCATGGGTAAACTGCAAGAAAGCATTTTACAGCGTCCCACATGAATGACTACTGAAAGCCCGTGATATCTATAAGATAACTCCTGTCGTCTCCAAAGTTTTTCTATGTAGTATGGTTAGGTGAAATACATGTCTCTTTCGAAACCAAGCCAGCAACCTCCACGTCAAATGAGGCACCTTTCAAACTGCTCCCTCTCTCCATTAGCTTTTAACATGACACTAATTCCAATCTCAAACGAATTGAACAAAACTCATGGATGGGTGCAAAGTTTTTACCACTACCATGAACCATGTATTTTATATGGACTATATGAAGCGCTTTCCTTGTAATGATCAAGAGCCATTAGGGATGCTAACAACTATTAAAGAGTTCACGATTGACATCGTGGTGGACGTTGACATTGATAAGTGTGCTAAAGCAAGATGCTGGCTCAGGCAAACAGCTTGCATTAAATTTTATAATGATACTACCATCAAGGAACTTGAGCCACAATAAAGTTATAAATACCTGAGAATAAACGAAGGAGATGGTATACATCATGCTACTATGAAGGAAAAATACGAAAAGAGTACTGCAAGAAAATATAAAACTTGTACTGAAGACTAAACTCATCTTGAAAAATCGCATTGAAGCCATTAATACCTTGGTATTTCTAGTAGTTCGATACAGTTTTAACATCATTAACTGGGATGCTCCGGGGCTCTAGTGTCTGCTGTGAAAGACTAGAAAATGTTTGACATCTAAGAACATGCACCACTAAAAAGCAGACGTTGAACGCCTGTGCCTATCTAGAACTAGCTGGGGAAGGGGAATGATACAATTAGAACTGTGCAATTCAAACTTTCCGGAAAATATGCTTAGCAACATTTAATCCGTCTTTATGTTCTGAAATTGGAATTCCACCAAGTTCGACTTTGCCTTTCATCAACTCGGGACGATAAAATAAGTAATAGTTGAGGACTGGCGTTGTCATAATCACCCGTGATCCTTCCGAAAATTTTCAGGCCTTGTGCCTATAGCAAAAGCATTGTCCTCCTTGTCCTTTCCCCTGGTGACAAATAAATGAAATCAACACCATCAGCAATATTATTATTATTATCATTATTATTATTATTATTTTTATTATTATTATTATTATTATTATTACTTTTTTTTCTTCTTTCAAATTTGCTTTCATTTTTTGCCGAGTGTCTTCCCGACTCCTAGGGCAAAGAAACTCATAGTATACATTGCTAGGCCATTAAACCAAACTCAATAGTTCGTTCATTTTTTTTTTCTTAAGTTAAATTAAAATACATGAGCAGCAACAGTTCTCACATCGACAATGCTCTTCTCAATACCTGTGATGTACCAGTTAAGACAATCTTTTGCACTTCTTGCAGGGATGGTAAGCCAGGGATCATTCTCATATAATTTTCGGTTCCCTTCTTGATCATTCCTAGTGCTCCTACGATCACTGGTATTGTAACCGCCTTGAGATGCAACATTTTCTCAATTTCAATGAGTAGGTCGTTATATTTTCTGAGCTTGTCAAACTCTTTCGCTGAGATATTATTATTATTATTATTATTATTATTATTATTATTATTATTATTATTATTATTATTATTATTATTATCATTATTATTATTATTATTATTATTATTATTATTATTATTACTATGATCATTATTAGTATGTAAGGATGAAAAGCAAAGTCGATCTCGGCTCAGTTGAAACTCAGAACGGAGAGACGGGCGAAATGCTGCTAGGCACTTCTTTCCCGGCGTGCTATCGATTCTGCCAGCTCGTGGATTTACATAATAATAATGATAACAACAACAGCAACAACAATAATGATGATGATGATGATAATAACAACAACAACAACAACACAACAATAATAATAATAATAATAATAATAATAATGATAATAATAATAATATAATAATAATAATAATAATAATAATAATAATAATAATAATAAGAAGAAGAAGAAGAAGAAGAAGAAGAAGAAGAAGAAGAAATGGAAACATGCCCATTAAATTATAAATTATAAACAGATATAAAGAACAATAACAACGAGGATAAAATATTAAAGTTATGGCGTGCGTGTATCATTTGTATAGGAACATCGGTACGTCATCGCTACCTCTCGTATGAACACAAACAAATCTGTTGAAAACTAACGTAAAAACACAATGAAAGACTTGCGCTTCTTAATAACATCAACAAAGCCAGGGAAACCCAATGTTAAAAACAAACAGCGGGGAATATTAAAGAAATATCAAATAACAGAGAAAGGAATGCATCAGGAAACGTAAAACAATATGAAGGACAATCCACCATATACGATCTGCACTATATCACAGAATTCGTTGCTATAGAAAACGTTGTTTTTTCATTTATTTATTTTTTTAATATTTGATATTCAGCCGAAAATGATTTTGCAATGAACAACAAGAATAGCTTAAAAACAAAATAGCCATCAAAACATCGCCCAGAGTAGCAAGCCTTTATGTTGGAGTGTGTACAATGGATAGATCGCCCCCTGTCATTAATGCTAAATGTAACGGACACAACAGTAGAATATTTATGGGGGAAATAACAATTGAAGAATTAATGCAGATATAGCAAAGTCTAAACAAGTGGAATGCTCTTGTAAAAAGAAAATGCCAAATTTCCAGGTAAAATAACTGCTTCCTATGAAGTTGTATCATAGATGTTTAGATACTTACGAGTAAAGACCGGGGGAAAATCTTAATGACATATTTAGGGACGAAAACGGCACGGTAATCAGTAATAGCATTTGCATGTGATCGCAAGAAAAGGACCTGCAAGAAAAGAGAACCAATTCATCCTCAGACCGTACTTTAGTGTTCTAATATAAATTATTGTTCTCAAACACAAATGGTTTGAAAAAGAAATTATCCAAAATTAGTCTCTTATGAATGACAATAGGTAAAAGACAGATTAGTCAAGGATTATGACTTTTTTCAAACAAGGCTTACTGAGGAGTAATTTATACAAATTATTCGTTAAACATATTAAAATCAATGTGGTTTTTGAGGTTAAATATAAACAAATGCAACACTGTTGGTTTTACATAAATATCAATCATTAAGAACTACAACAGTAATTTGTTTTTCTAATATAGAAATATCACAATCATATTACAAAGTAGAAAATTTACTCTTCAAATAATGACGCTACAGACGCCACAGGATGCTGTAAACCTTGATAAATGTATAAACATCAGTTATATGACATAAGTAAAGATGTTAAGAATACAATGTATTTTGAGCAAAAGCTCCTTACTTGGACATGATTTCTGGCTAAATTGTCTCTGGTGAATTTCGCCTCATTAATGAGCAGCTAAGTAAAACACGTTACGTGGAAACGAATTGTTGATAATCTTACACTATATGTTTAAACATATCGTATGCAGATATAATACAATGTGTCGCAATCAAATACTTGCTGTATGTCAAAGGTTTCAAGTTATTAGCTGAATATAACAAACACATAATTGTTTGCATCGTCAAAATCGACGCGTGCATTCAACATATTTTCAAAGAATTCAATAAAAATATTATTCATAATATTTTCATAATATTGTTTATATTCGTGTGGATGCAGAGTTCGTTTAATAAGCACATGGTCTTGTGTTCTATCGCACTAATTGATGCCTTCGGCAAATCTCTGATAGATTAGCCTGAAGTCAACCTATACTCTGCGAGTATAATTGGCAGACGGAAACGCTATGAAGCCGTTTTATTAAAATGTCATATTAATACTTGCAAAACAATGAGATGATAAAAGTATAGTAATAAATATCAACACTAGCATCTTTATAACTAATACGTTTACAATTATGACATTTGCCACTAGCAGTTGCAAATGGTATTTTGCTGTAAATGTTGTCAATACTTCTTAGTATTCGTATCTAATCTTGTTAATTCACTTATTTTCAATTGCAAATGTCATTATTGTATACTGAGAGGTGCAGATACTAGTACTGATATTTATTATTTGGTTTAGAAACAATATTAATATATTCCAGTTACCCTACCTTGCTAAATGTTTTCATGTCTATCATGATATACAGATAATAAGATTAATCGGACATATAGCTTAAGCATATCAACATAGAATTGGTCACACGTTTAATTCCATCTCTATTGATAAAAACGCTTAATATATGCATCTACACTACATTTTTGGCTCTATTTTTATGCGACTCTCGTTCGTTATGATTTCAATGGCTATACCTCTTAGATTGCTGAGTTATTTCCATAAAGGACCAACAAATACACACTGCATGAAGAGACCAAACAGCCACATTATAAGGCAAATACTGACATATAAGATCTTAATGGCGCACTGTAAAACTAAATCATTAAAAATCCCACTGCACAAATAATATTGATAACTGAAATATTGTATGATACATTTTAACTAACTACAAGCATGAAAATAAACATGAGTTAATGACAAGTTAAGGTAAAAAAAAAATGCTATGTTCAATAGCAGAGGACAAAAAGTTATATAAATAACTTGATATTACAGGAAATATAAAAAACGTAGAGGTAGTTATATTCGCATATATACATACATGTGTTACAATTATAAAAAAAATTCAAAGTATACAGAAGTTTCATATTTAACCTGGGAACAATGTAAGCAAAGAAAAAATATATATAAACACAACAGGAAAGGAAAACAACAACTACTAACAGAATGTGTTTTGAAGAAAACTAAAGAGAGATTTCAAATATTTCAAACACAACCAGAGAATAAATATGGCGTGAGAAAAAATACAATGTTGATGTGTAACATTTTGAAGATGTAATATCGCTACAACAAAAATAGAGATTTATATTGTTCACCAAAATTCAATGAATTGTTTGTTCATATATACCTATTATAAATATTATATATGTATGTATGTATGTATGTATGTATGTATGTAGGTATGTGTGTATGTATGTATGTATGTATGTATGTATATACGCATACATGTGCATGTATATACATGTATATGTATATACATACATACATACACGTATACACACACACGCGTACACACGCACGCGCACACACATACATACACGCGCGCACGCACACACACAAATATATATATTAGAAATATGAAGATTCCTATATACTTTTATTTCCTTCAGTCGTTTGACTGCGGCCATACTGGAGCACCGCCTTTAGTCGAACAAATCGATCCCAGGACTTATTCTTTCTAAACCTGGTACTTATACTATTGGCCTCACTTTGCCGAACCGCTAGGTTACGGGGACGTGAATATACCAACATCGGTTGTCAAACGATGGTGGGAGGACAACACAGACACAAAATTATACACACACATATATATATACGACGGGCTGCTTTCAGTTTCCGTGTACCAAAACCACTCGGTCCGAGGCTATAGTTGAAGACACTTACTCAAGGTATCACGCATTGGGACTGAACCTGGAAACATGTGGTTGGTAAGCCACTCCTGCGCCTATGAAAATGCTTAGATTAAGTGATCATGGGAAAATGAAAACAGTTTGTGCGCGTTTCGGTCCCTGAAGATGACCTCCTTAAGCTAGAATAAAACGGAAAGGACAACTGAAAAAACAAAAAAAAAAGGACAAACCTTTATAATATCAATTCTGAAAGTTTAAATAATTTATGAAATTCACGTGATGCTGAAATTCGTGTCTTTCTGAGCGTTGCTACTTGGCAGAAATGAATTATTTAAAAACGTGCAAGGAAGCAGATTGTATATTAGTACTTGCTGCAGTATTGTTGGGTGGTAGTTGTAGCTGTAACAGTAATGCTTCCTTATGGTTTAACTTACAATATAATCTAGCTAGTGGTAGCGTTGTTGTTTTCCATCTGCAACCTAGCAATAGTAGTAGTGGTGGCCCCAGTAAATGTTGCAAAACCTTTGGTGGTGGTTGTTTTTTCTCCCAGTTAAGACTTATCTGCTATTTTATAATGAATGACGTTACGTTATAAATGCGTTGGCGTTGGCATTTATTATTACTCATATAGAGGAAAAGATCATAAAGTTAGGATGTTCATCGAGTCATATGTCTCCCTGTTTCGATATTTTGCGATGTCTATGCATTGTCATTCGTTCACGTAAAAACCTATTTTTTTGGTCCAATGTTGTCCTTCACATCCTGAGCAGGTTATTACAGAGACTGTGGAGGCGCAATGGCCAAGCGGTTAGGGCAGCGGACTCGCGGTCATAGGATCGCGGTTTCGATTCCCAGACCGGGCGTTGTGAGTGTTTATTGAGCGAAAACACCTAAAAGCTCCACGAGGCTCCGGCAGGGACGGTGGTGATCCCTGCTGTACTCTTTCACCACAACTTTCTCTCACTCTTACTTCCTGTTTCTGTTGTACCTGTATTTCAAAGGGCCGGCCTTGTCACTCTCTGTGTCACGCTGAATATCCCCGAGAACTACGTTAAGGGTACACGTGTCTGTGGATTGCTCAGCCACTTACACGTTAATTTCATGAGTAGGCTGTTTCGTTGATCGGATCAACCGGAACCCTCGTCGTCGTAACCGACGGAGTGCTTCCCATTACAGAGACTGCGTTTCCAGACGCGTAGGTGAATTTGTCGTTTTACTGGACTGAGTTATGTCTGTTTGAAACGATTACTCTGTCAGATTGAAACTTGCGGTTTTACCTAATTTTTTGTTGTTATCTACGTGTGGAGTTTGACCTGTTTTAGTATATATTTCATTAATCTGGGTTGTCTGTTGCTTTTTATCATTTTGCGTTTTTGGAGTATGTCGTGCATCCTTGGCTAGTCTGCACGCACGTGCGCACACACACATGCACACACACAGATAAATATATATGACGAACCTGGCGAGCTGGCAGAAACGGTAGAACGCCGGGCGAAATGCGTAGCCGTATTTCGTCTGCCGTTGCGTTCTGAGTTCAAATTCCGCCGAGGTCGACTTTGCCTTTCATCCTTTCGGGGTCGATAAATTAAGTACCAGTTACGCACTGGATCGATGGAATCGACATAATCGCTTTGTCTGTCCTTGTTTGTCCCCTCTGTGTTTAGCCCCTTGTGGGTAGTAAAGAAATATATATGACGAACCCGAAAGAAGCCGTCGTATATATGTATATATACATCTGTGTGTGTGTGTGTGTGTGTGTGTGTGTGTGTGTGTGTGTGTGTTTGTGTGTCTGTGTTTGTCGCCCCAACATCGCTTGACAACCGATGCTAGTATATTTACGTCCCCGTAACTTAACGGTTCGGCAAAAGAGACCGATAGAATAAGTACTAGTCTTACAAGAGAATAAAGCCTTGGGTCGATTTGCTCGACTAAAGGCGGTGCTACAACATGGCCACAGTCACATGACTGAAACAAGTAAAAGAGAAATAAAAGAGAACCTCGGAGATTTCAAAGCATAAACAAATACCTCCGCGCTGTCGGGCAGTAATTATCAAGCTTGCAGTAGTAAATGCTGAGAACAGATGCCTCCTTGTGCCAATATGTGTCCCTGTGTTCCTTTCCATTCCAATTTGTAGTCCACTAATGCTAACTCATTGATTGGTATATCATTTCAGTTTGTGATATAAAACTATCGTTTTCATAACAAAATATTATACTCAATCACGTCGTACAGTCTTGGTTATTTCCCCACCTTTTATAATTTGCTAACATTTGTACCTGTAATATATCAGTATATCAGTAGGGGTGGCTGAATGGTTCAGAGTTCAATCCCACCATTTGCACATTGGGAAACTGTCTTCGAAAATAGTCTCAGACCGACCAAATCCTTGTGAGTGGAATTGCTAGACGGAAACTGACGAAAGCACGTCGTATATATTTATATATATATATATATATATATATATATATATATATATATATATATAAATATGTATCAGTCACCATGATTGATTGCTAACTCCACCAGTTTTTCTTCTCTCTCTGTTTATTTCCTCGTATTACTTTCTGTTGAAGATCGTAGGGTCGAAACGTAAAAGACTTTCTCACTTTCCCGAGCGTCAAACTAATACACCTGCTTGTTGTTTATACACCTGTCTTCGTCTTTGGTTTTTCTACAAATTTGAACTATATATATATATATATATATATATATATATTTGTGTGTCTGTGTTTGTTTCTTCACCATCCCTTGATAGCCGATGTTGGTGTGTTTACATCCCTGTAAATTTGCGGTTCAGCAACAGAGAAGGATAGAATAAGTGCTAGGCTTACAAAGAATAAATCCGAGCACCCTGAGATATCGTTACGAAGGAACAGAGCTCATTCTTTAAGTGATATCGAATTCGAATATCTTTACCAGTTAAATATCTCCGTAAAGTAGGTACGAATTGATTCCATCGATCTCATCTCCTAAAATCAATATTTCTAATCAGATACACATTTTTTTTTATTAAAAGGAATATCTTAAAATTCTCAAAGTGTCGAAAGCGTTCATTTTTATTATCACTCAAAATGTAATATTAAGGTGCAACTGCCTGTGTGATCAACTAAAGGACAATATTGTTTCATGTTCTAATTCACCTGTGGGAACATCTGTCAAATGAAAACTATAACATGAGAACTAATGGACCTGTTCCTTTGTGCCTCCACATATATGTTTGTGTGCGTGTGTGTGTACGTGTGCGAGGGTGTAAATACATGCGGCGCAAGCATCCATGCAGCTATACGTACGTTCTTCAACCTCGGAAAATCAATAATTTTCAGTCACATCAAAATATTGAAAAGCTATTAAAGATAAAGTGTAATACGTTTTTGTTTTGTTTTCCTGAAAGTGAGAACAAACATTCAATTTCTTTAATGTTTGCATGTGTGTATTTACTGTCATCTTGCTTTTAGTTGTTATCAAAATAAAGCTAGTTCTGTCAACAGGAGAAAATAATGTTGATGGAAATGATGGCCGAGAATGCTTTGTTTTTCAACTATGCATAAATGAAAGGTAGCAATATTGTTACAGATGTGTATATATGGCTTCAATCTCACAGTATGTTTTACTTTTATGAGGTACAATTCTAAATCAAAGTCACCTTAGTTATATGTCTGAAAGAGAATAAAATGGATGTTTATTCATGGGTGCTGTGATGCAGAGAGGAACACATATTTAAAATATCTGAGTGCATCCTAGACATTTCTCGGCAAATCTGCACTGAATCCTTGAGGTCAGATTACTCTTATCTACATCTAGAGTGCAGAGTTCTAACCGCTACTAAAAATTTAAATGTTTATCTGCCCAGCAATAACCAGGGTAGCAATACTAGACAGGAGTCGCAAATCGACATAGAATCGCTCATTGGCACAATCCTATCTCTGGCCCATGGGAATATTGCATCCACTTCCTGCTCTTTCAACTCTGAATACAATTAGCCTTGATCTACAGAGTTGGTTCAAGTTTTTATCATCACGAATGCATGTAATCTGATCTTTCTCTTACGCTATTTGTGCAAAAAACTCTTGGTCACAAACATGTCAACATAATCACCTATTCTCTCCCAGAACCTGGGTACAATGTCTTTCAGTTTACTGCTCATAACATTATCGAGGGTTACTGTTTAAAATAGCTTAAAAAAAAACATTAATGGCATATGTGTGGTTAAAATTTCATAGCTTTCGTGCAACCTCTCTTGCAGACCCAACAACTTAATATAGAAACTCACAATTACCCAGCAGCCACTGATCATAATCATAACACCAAGGTTAGTCTAGTAATAGATAATTTGTAATATATGAAACCAGGTTTGTTCTCGGTATGGTCTCACAATAGACAAATACATGACGAAAGTACTAATATCAGTGATTATATACTTCTTTGAGCTAATTATGTGTGATTGGATGAGGAATAGCGTTTGACATAACATGTATAGCGAGATATTGAGGTGCACACTGTTTATTTAAGTTCATAAAGCAGCATATTGTATAACGTAAGTCACAGTAACTTCAGTTTTCTATTGGAATTTGTAGAAACGTATGTCTTTCATATGTATGTACACAATATACGTGTGAATAAGTATGAATACGTCGGTTGGTATATATATATATCTATATATATATATATATATATAATATATATATATATATATATATATATATTATATATATATATATATATATTATATATTATATATTCATGTATATACATAACTATAAATATAAATATACGTATACGCAGTCTGATCAATAAGTATCCAGACTGTTACTATAGTAACGAAGCCAACGCCCGCAAACTAAAACTGCTTGCCACAAATTTCCCGGAAACTAAGCTACGGATGTGCTCTAAGTTTCGACGTTCTAGCTCAATTCTGCTGTTTACAGAAGTGCTTGGAAGGAAGGTGTGTAACGTGTAATCGTCGCATTGTCAATGAGAGAGGAAGTTGAGCAGAGAATCTGCATTGAATTTTGCCAAATGTTTGACAATACCTGCTCCGAGACCTACGTAAAGTTTTCAAAAATTTTCATCGTTCTCGACACAGCCAAGAACTTGGCACAAACTTGGAAGACACGCGTCACATACACAAATCTTCATTAATAATGGACTGAACCGAATCGTAACTGATCTGCACATCCTGTGATAACCCACGGATTGGTGATCCGACGATTTCCGCTCAGAGCTTCATGAGCATCTGCGTTGTTTTTCTCAGTTCTGCTGGCTGCAGGTCTCCCAGAATGCTCGTCAATATCGACATTTTTCGGCCATCTTAGAAACGTCTGAACCACTCGTACACTTGTATGTGGTTCATACACTCCTCTCCAAATACTTTGATGTATCCTCTGAGTAGGTATCGCGCAGACAATTTTCTGTCTTGGTCAATGCGACGTCACACGCTAAACACGTTCCTTCCAAGCACTGTTGTGACAGCAGAAATGAGCTAGATAGTTAAAACGTAGTTTGCATGCACAGCAAAGGTCAAGGTCAAGGTCAAACTTTGCTAGGTGGCTTCACTTTGCGCGCTTTAGCTTCCTTACTATGGCTACAGTCCGGATACTCATTGATCAGATCTCTTATGAGCAAAAGCACATAGGTTTATAGGTGTTCAGTCGTTGGTGCTTGTGTGTATACGAATGCAAAAAAGCCTCTAAACATGGACTGCAAGGCAAAAATCTCCATGATCACGCAGGTTTTTTACAACGCAGCTATATTATCTCCAGAAGAAGGACTATATATATATTCAGGAGTGTTCAGAAGAAAACCCATCTCACGTATTTTCAAAATATAAAACGAAAGAAATAGCGAAATGTGAGTAACGTTAACAAGATTGCTGATAACAGCATGATTGCTTGATCTTTTGTTACCAGCCGAATCTTCATATCGCGCCGGAATGTGTTAACGAAAAGTGTAGTATCAAATCAAATCTGGGATACAAAAAACAGAAAAATAAATTACGATACGTATCTAAAATCGGGACCACGTTTCTTTAAGATTGCATTTTATACAGTTTATTCCTTTGGAATAAAACCAAATGTTGTCTTCGAAACATATGTCGAAAGTAAAAGAATTTGAATAGCATCTACGTTCAACTCCATTTTTTTTACTTATATATATATATAGGATAAAGATTCCCTTCGGAATTGAATGAGGACATGATTGCACATAGAAAGTTCCCTGTCTCGGCCAAGTGCGGGCAAACGCCCAAGCATACCAGCCTCCCTCCTGCATGCCATGAAAGTTATCCAAGAGGAAGGCAAACACCGATATAGCTTGGGTACGGTAACGCCAAAAGTCGTTTCTACGCTTAGGTGAAATGGAACATCGTGAAATAAAGTGTCTTGCTGAAGAACACAACGCACAGCCTGGTCAGCGAAGTGAACTCACTACCTCACGATTGTGAGTCCGATGCTCAACCCACTGAGACCTACGCCTTCCTGCTTTCTATATACATATATGTATATACTTACATACATAATACCCACATACATATATGTATGAGTATATATATATATATATATATATATATTATATATATATATATATATATATATATATATATATATATATATATATATATATATATTATATATATATATATATATATATATATTAGTGTTGTATATTTATAAATATTGTGTCAAATGTTTGTACAATATATGTAATGTGTATTATATACGCGGATAAGTGTATATATCTATTTATCCGTACATAGACATACTTATGCTTACATACACATGTAAAAGACAGGAAACTCTTTAATCTTTGCAATAATAATTTATTTGTTCACCTACCTCTCTGCCCACTCCCCTTGTAATTCCAAAGTTTATAGATTTTATCAGTTATTATATATTTTTCCTTTCACCTCATGTTACAGCTATACATAACAGATATACATACACATTTGAACAAGCATAAACACCTACGCACAGAATGCGGTATATATATATATATATATATATATATATATATATATATATATATATATAAATTTATATATGCGCGTGTGTGTGTGTCTGTGGGTGTGTCAGTGTGTATACAACGTACACACATAGATACCGATAGAGAGTAAGAAGTGAAGTTCAAAAGGGCTGACCAATACTGTCTTAAGAAATAAATATTCCTGTCTCTTGATGTTATTTTCGTGTCTGACAGCGCTGCTTGTTACGGGTGTTATCAGTGGCAGATGGAAGATTGAGGTTTTCACACACGCTTTGTATATGTTATCTCAAATTAAATTTACCTACAAAAACTGTGATTGAAAACTAAAATAACTTAAAAAATTATAGATATACAAACAAGAATTTATATATATATATATATATTCGTGTACATGTATGTGGGAGCTACACATATCAAAGAGAAGAATAATTGCAAAAAGAAAAAATGACGTGGCAATAAAACTATAATAAATTTCTTGAACATTACTTTGTTTTCTCAATTTTGCAATAGAATCAATATTGTATAGTAATATCTACCTTGAAATAGCAATAAAAGATAACAATGATATCACCGTATATTTATATTTTCAGGTGTCATGAAATGAAAAGGCAGATAGTCATTTTTTTCCAAAATAGATTTTCTATTTATAAGTAAGCTTTATAAACATTTCGAGAAAAAATTTTATACTTGATATATGAAAATAATCTAATAACTGAAAACTCTTTCTTTCCCGTAAATTTTGTCCCGGTTCATAACCTTTAATTTATATTTCCTCCCAATAAGATATATTCCAGAAGAAGCTGTACATTGTGAAAGCGTTCATTTATTATTTATGGAGTTTATGAAACGTGACCTCCTTGATAACCTAAACCAAGTTTCCGTTTCTGTTTTCTTTTTGTTTTTTGATTTTGTCAATAACAAGCATAACAAAGAAAGGAAGCTTCTGTACGTTTTAAATCGTTTATCGTTTAGAACCAATATACTAACTCTGTTCACAAGAGTAAACTATTTACTTTTATGTTTTATGTCATATTATTTTATTATTGAGGTTATCCTAATACTAGTAGATAGTAAACTTTTGAATTACATTTACCGAAAATTAAAATGAAAGCAATGTTGTGGTTTTCGAAAATATATATGAGTATGTGGGTGTGAGTGACTGTGTCAGTTTGTTGTAGGAGCATATATCGTACTTATGTATATACATACACCAACACATAAACAAATAAATTATTAGATTTGCTTTTATATGATTTTATTTTCTCATTATAGTCTTCAAAAGAAATGCAACGCTCATAACATCACGATTTTGTTTTCTACTTTAGGCACAAGGCCCGAAATTTTGCGGGAGGGAGCCAGTCGATTAGAACGACGCCTGTGCGCAATTGGTACAAAATATTACAGTATTGATGATATGTATGTAAAAATAGTAAAACAGTATAACAAATTGATACATATCTATTATGTTTTAAATCGCCGGTAGATCGGCAACTATCTGGAATAGGTTCCATTATGGAGTGCTACCAATGTGTAAGAAGGAAACTCTGAAATCGGTGCACACAAAACCCTGTTTGGCTGTGTCCTATTAAGTATCTGAATGATTGGCATTTCGTCACCAACATTGTACGCAATGCGTACCAATGTACTGTTTTTTCTCTCTGAGTCTGACTGCTTTCCTTACTATAAAATAATCTTGCTCTCTCTGAACTATTCTGAGTATATTTATCCTTTCAAGACCCACTTATTCAAGAGATCTCCGCTTTTACTCACCGTCAACTCTCTTTCCCATCTTCCAGATAACCCTGTAAGTACTGCGATCAATAGATTCACCGCAAAAAATGTGACGTTTCTGGATATCTTAATATCTCCTCTTTTATTTAGATGGTATACAAAGACCTCATCAATTACATACGTCCAGAGAGTGTCTCATCAGAAGAGTACTCAAACACAAGCACTATTTCCTATTAAATGGTTTAATTTCTATGAGTTATTCTTTTATTCTTTTCCCTTTTTTAAGTTATTTGACTGAGACCATGTTGTAGCACAGCCTTTAGTCGAACAAATCGACCGCGGGATTTAATCTTTGCAAGCCTAGAACATATTCTATCGATGTCGTTTGCCGAACCGCTAAATTTCGTAAACTCACCAACATCGATTATCAAGCGATGGTGGGGTGACAAATACAGACACACAAATACACGCACATACACACACACGCACACTCACAGACGTACACACACATATACATACGACAAGCTTCTTTCAGTTTCCGTCTCTAAAATCCACTCACAAGGCTTTAGTCGGCCCGAGGCTATAGTAGAAAACTCCTGCCCAAGATACCACACAGTAGGACTGAGCCAGGAACTATGTGGTTGGGAAGCAAGCTTCTGACCACATGGCTACACCTGCGTCTATAAAACCAGCTGGGCACTAGTGTCGATATAATCGTCTTAACGTCTCTCTCGATCTTGCTAGCCTTCTGCCAATATATGAAACAAATATCTCCCGTTATCTCAGCGGAAACACGATATAGTGAATAAACCCCAACACATTCGATCTAGTTTCAGCAACACCCTAGCGGTTCACCAAAGAGACCGATAGAATAGGTGCTAGGCTTACAAAAATAAGTACTGAGTTGCATACATTTTTATTATGCTTTCCGTATTCGTCCCTTCTAACGTCTAATTGCACTTTTGATTTTTAGAAACCCAATGCTAGACATGGAATTAACTGTGTAAATATATTTGCCATGTTGTTATTCTTATTGTTATTGTACTTATATTGTATGTGCAGCCGAAGGTTTCTTCACTCGGAAATGTATTATTCATTTACTAAGCTATTCCAAGTATTTCTGAAACTAGATCGAATTTGCTAAGGTCCATTCACTAGTTTGTTTTCGTGTTGAGATAACGGGAGATATTTGTTTCAAGTTTTGGTACAAGGCCAGCAAGTTCGAAAGAGGGGATAAGTCGATTACATCGACATCAGTGTTCAGCTGGTACTTATTTTATCGATCTCGAGAAGACGAAAGGCAAAGTCAACCTCGGTGGAATGCTACTGAGTATTTTGAACGACGTGCTAACGATTGTGCCAGCTCGCCGCCTTAATCTAAGAGAAAATATTAACATTAATATTGTTGTTATTGTTTGTTCCTTCTAAAGCCACGCCTGGCTCATAGGGACGGCTTCCCGGTTTCCTTGGCGTATAGTTTCCCCTCATGGACGGGACGCCATTTCCTTCTGCCGGAGCCGCGTGGCGCTAGATATTTCGCTCATAAACACACACATCGCTCGATCTGAGATTCGAACCCGTGATCTCTCGACCGCAAGTCCGCTGCTCTAACCACTAGGCCATGTGCCTCCACAACATAAATATTAATATTAATGAAATACTAGAAGGTTTGACAACATTTATATTGTTTATTATCACCAAAATATAGCTTTTCCAATGCTTTTGTACATGACTAATAGCAGTATAGCTAAAACTAATGCTCGCGGCGAAATAACTGCTTGGTTTGTACTCAAAGTTGTTAATTCGTAAATTTGCACAATGTTCACAAGCACCAGATTGACGTTGACATTATTCACAAATCTATAAGTGTGTAGGGAATGATTTTGAAGAACCAGTCTATTAATAAAGAAACCGACTGGATAATTTTGTTTAGTCAGAATGATTCGCAAAAATTAGTGGAAAAGAAAACATCTGTATGTTTAAGATTTATAAAAGTTATTTCGATTAGAGCAGGGTTTCCGCCACCTAAAGTTGACAATTCAGAAATATAACCACTCATAAAAAATGAGAAAATGAGACCCCCTTCGGTCATGATTGAGTATAGGATTGCACCTAGAAAGTTACCCTCCCAGGCACAAGTCTGGGCAGGGTTGCTTTTATGGAAGACCAGCAGTCGTCCATGCATACCAGCCTCCCCTCTTCACGCAACCAGTGTTATCCAAGGGAAAGTCAAAAGTCGATACGGCTTGGCACTTGTGACGTCGCAACTCATTTCAGCTGAGTGAACTTGAGCAACGTTAAATAAAGTCTCTTGCTCAAGAACTCAATACGCAACCCGGTCCGGGAATCGAACTCACTACCTCACGATCTAACCACTGAGCCATGCGCCTTCACATAATCAGTCATATGGAAGTGTCACTTGATAAATATTTCAAACGTATAGGGAACACATTAAGATTGATAATACAGGGTTAAAATGAAGTTGAGTTACTCTTAATAGGACAAGCCCCCATCTATACAATTTTAAAGACATCTAAATTAGTACAATGATAATTAATTTGTCCAGGACAAAAATAATGATATTGAATATCAGTTTGTGTATACGATTGTGTAGTATTTATTCCGTTGAAGAGACTTTTAAATACGTGTGATATATAATGTGTCTTGCCTCCAATAAATATAATTTACAGAAATCACGAAGCAAGAAATGACAAATCGTGTAGTAGTTATTATAATGCGCAATTCATTATTTCATAATTATCAGAATAAAACCGTGTGCATCACTGCAAAAATTTATGCACAGACAGACACACGTACGCATATATATGTACAAGAATATCTATATTCTTTTACTTGTTTCAGTCATATGATTGCGGCCATGCTGTGGCATCACCTTTTAGTCGCAGAAATTGACCCAGGATTTATTCTTTGTAAGCCCGGTATTTCAGCGCAAATATCCACCAGTACCACATGGCAGAGTGAATTGCGTCATTGTGGTGTTTTATCACAGACGGTGCCCAGTGGACCCTACTATATTGTGTAGTCAACAAAATCAAAAACAAACAATGCGAATACGCAAATTTGAAGATACAAAATGAGGACAATTTACCCATTGCATTCTTTATATATTTTTATTTTATTTTTGCTTCCATTTGTTTATCATTTAACTGCAGCCATGCTGGAGCACCGCCTTTTAGTCGAACAAATCAATTCCAGAACTTATTCTTTGTAAGCGTAGTACTTATTCTGTCGGTCTCTTTTGCCGAACCGTAAGTTACGGAAACACAAAACATATACACAAAAGTATGCACACACACAAGCCCCGACACACACGCACGCACACACATTCACACACACACATATACATGACAGGCTTCTTCTACTTTCCGTCTACCAAATCCAATCACAAGGCTTTGTACGACTCGAGGTTATAGTAGAAGACACTTGTCCAAGGTGCCACGCGGTGAGACTGAACCCCTAACCATGTGGTTGGTAAGCGCCAATTACATATATACATGCATCCACACAGACATATATATGTACGTATATATTTCTACACACACAGAGGCACACACACTCTCTCTCACGCACACACACACACACATATATATATATATATCGGTGTATACACACACAAGCGTGCATTTAAGTGTTGTGCGGAGTTGTTTCATCAGTCTCCCTTTGGTGTCATTGCCAATTAAATTTCTAATTTCTCCATCAACAACTCTATATGCTTAATTTCTTGCTTACGACGTATAGTAAAACACACACACGCATCGCTCCACACACTCTTACATATATATTTGTATATATATATATATATATATATAATATATATATATATATATATATATATATATATATATTTGTGCACGAATGTATGTATATATATATATATATATATATAATATATATATATATATATAATGTATATATATATATTTCAACAATTGAGGGCAAAATTAATTAATTATTAATCAATTTCACCAAGTGTTCAGTATGCAAAGGGACCATTCAAGGCGAATTCAAATTATTACATTATATAAAAGGGCTTAGTAAAATAAATTACTTTGCCGCATACTGAACTCATTAGAAATAGCAGCTAAAAAACTTTTTTAAAACTATTTCTAATACTTAAAGAAAATCTCTCTCATATATAGTGTTTGCTTAATTCAACTCACAAAAGTTTGGGGGTAAGGACATCGAAAAATCACGAACCTTAGCATTTGATTTTTCGATGTCCTTACCCCCAAACTTTTGTGAGTTGAATTAAGCAAACACTATATATGAGAGAGATTTTCTTTAAGTATTAGAAATAGTTTTAAAAAAGTTTTTTAGCTGCTATTTCTAATGAGTTCAGTATGCGGCAAAGTAATTTATTTTACTAAGCCCTTTTATATAATGTATATATATATATATATATATATATGTATATACATATATATATATATATGTATATATATATAATATATATATGTATATATATATATATATATATATATATGTTATATATATATATATATCTATATATATATATATATATATAGATATACATATACATACATATTTAAAACACACAAACTCACAGATATAGTATTTGTAATAATACTTTCATAAATAATAAATAAACGAAAAACCAATGCACTGTAATATTTTTCCCTTCAGGTTCATTTAAATTATACATGAGAAAGATTTCTTTTATATCTTTTCTAGCAAATTATTGACGAATAAATTTATTCAGTGGAAATATTTTCATTTCCACTTGAAGAATTTTCAAGACAGCTTCTTTTTTTTTTTCTTATTTTTCAGGACTTAAAATTGGTGATGTATCAAGCTGATGGAGAGTAGAGATGAATAAAAATGATGAGAGTGACAAAGGGAGAGAGAAAAAATAAAACTTAGAAGTTATCATAGAAGAATCAGGTTAATTGAAGTAATCAAAATCTGTAACTACAGGGGTTGATGTTGCTGGCTTTATTTCTTCAATGTCTTTTTAAAGTTTAATTTGCTCTCCTGATTGAAAGAGTTGGATATTAAACGAAGAATATTTAAAATATAACACATTAATTAAGAGTAATAAAAGTCATCCAAATTTGACATATTTATTACATTATTATATTATTTCTGTTATTTTATTTTGCGATAAGAAGAAATAGTTAAGAAAAGTTCATATAGCTTTCCTTTCCCAGCATAGACCATAGACTGGCGACATTGACGTGGCTTGTAGCCAGGCAGAAGAGCGAATTCTGCGTTTCAACGAGGCAGAGGTGATCTAAAATTTATACGCCATGGGAATACTAGTCAGCTATTGAATATTTGAAGCTATGAAATTGTAAAACATAAAGAAAAAATCTAGTCCTTCTAAGCTATATATGAACAATTAACACGTATAATTTAGTATATTCTTTTTAAATAATTGTTGAATACATGCAAAAATAGAACAAATATATAGCTCAAATTAAAATGCAATTCTTGTACAATAATTTTTAATTCACTTTTGTTTTCCAGGTGTATGTTATAATGATCGTGTATCCTGATTAGTATCTTACAAAATATGAAGTTACACATCGAAAATAATTAATTTTTCTAACAGCAATACGTTCGTGAGATGCAGCATATTTATTGCTTAATTTAGCTGTTTGTTTCTACTCGGAACTACAGTATGTACACAATAAATTTGATTCCACGGTGAGCAGTGTGCTGTCCAAAGAAATAATCAAGAGAATTAGGTGTAAAAATAATTAACCTATTCTTAATTCAGTGATCAATAATTTTCAATGTAGAATAGTTTCCTAAAATGATTTAATCTTATAAAAATGTATGCATGATACGCTGCAATTTTCAATTTTGCCTTCGTGTTCGACTTCTTTCGTATGCCATTGCCTTGCGCATATTCTATGACTTTCCAGCTTAAATACAGATATTTTGGCTTATTTCTACGCATGCATTATCACTGGTAAATCCACGTGTGTACTGCACTTTCAAAAAGGCGGCTTGAGATGCCTATCACAGATTACGTTTCAGTGCTAAGCTTTAAATGACTTGATCTATAATAAGTGTTTCGATTTACGTGTAGTTAGCATTGCAGCGTCCGAATATCGAGTGGAATCCAGAGGGTTATATTTAAGATATTTGCCCGTTAGTATATCCTTCCAACTATTGGAAATTTTTTCTCCCTCTATAAAAATATGTGTATATATATATATATATATATATATATATATATATATATATATATATATATATATATATATATATATATATACAGACACACACTCGATATAAGATAAATCAATGTAATATAACGTCCGTTAGTTATTTCAATTATATACATGGAGAATTATTTCAATTATTTTCATAGTATATATTCGCCAAATAAAATATTTCATTGAACATATTTTTCTTTCCACAACGATAGAATTGTACATGTATGAGTTAATACGCTTTGTATATTTAAGACTTAAGTGAAATCTTTTCTTTTTTAAACCTGTTTTCGAAACCAAGTGAAGTGGTCGTAAGGCTAGCGTAGTGGGATGGTAGTGACCAAACCAGGAGGACTGCCACAATGAGATGAAAGAAATATAAATCTAAAGTTATGTAGGAATTTTTGTAAACATGCATCATACTCCTCTATAGAGTAGCTACATTCCATTTACCGAAAACAATTTAACCGGGTAAAGGATAACAACATTAGTTGCAAACCTAAATTTTATTAAATTTTCCTTATCAACATCAACAAAAATGGGTGTATCACTGATAATGCAATAACTGAGCGATGAAGATCGATCTAAAAGAGACAACCTCATGCTACACATGTAATTTAGTAGGGGTTGTTGTTCAGTAAACTAATACCTTGAAACCTTAAATTTATTATGAATAAGATATGCATATCCAGAACAAGTTCAATTTTTTACCCTGAATGGAAAGAATATGTGTAAAATAGCACAAAAATAACTCTAACAAATTTAACGTCTTTCTACAATTTTTAGTGAAAAAGACTCAGTGGTAAAGAAGTACTATATCTATATTTAGTAATTTGATATATCGTATTAAATTATTCAAACAAATTGGTACCAGCCTATATAGTGATTAAATTAGTTTTAAAGGTTTCATCAAGTTGCGAAAGTATCTACGCATAATTACTTGAGATATTTACTTTATTGAAGGGGGCATTCATTCAATTGGGTGATAACAAATCACTAGAAATTAATTTTCTTTTCCGTTTTTTTTTAAAACATTGATCTTCTGTTATCTTATGCGATCATGCAAAATTAATCTCATATCGCAGCTCTTAAGTTCCATATTATTCTTCAATACACAAGTATAAAAGCATTCGACGAACCACTTACTGGAGTTTAACCTAAGAAATCTAATAAGCCATATCAAATAAAATACATTTACCTACACACTGTATAAGTGTTCTAGCTTTGATGTTCCCTGATATATTTAGTCTCTCCATGAAAACTCTCGTAATTTTATTAATAAGTTGATTTTATGTCATTCATGTACGTATTTTTTTCTTCTCAGCGTCGTTACTTATTTAACTGTTGCTCCTAATGAAATGGATGGAATTGTATAAATGTGCACTATGCATATCAGTAGCAAAATGCGTGTTTATACATGCATACATGCATGTAGGAATATAGGAGTGTGTATGCACACAAACGCACATAAATACAGACATGTACCCATATATCTACACATACTTATGCAATACTAGTGTGAGGCTAAGATATTGAATACGATACCAACTGGTTTGTGTTTCATAGTACTGAGCGGACGCACTGGCATGTGACATCTACTACAGTATTGATGTGACTATAACTTTTTAAGGGAAATTTGGTGAGTGAAGCCATATATATATATATATATATATATATATATATATAGATAGATAGATAGATAGATAGATAGATAGATAGATAGCTAGATAGATAGATAGATATATAGATAGATAGATAGATAGATAGATAGATAGATAGATATATATGTATGTATTTACATACACATAAATACATGCATGCATGTATATATCTATATTTATCGAGACAAAGAGGAACAGGGAGTGTGAGAGAGGTACTTATGAAAATGAAAATATGTATGTATATAAATATATATAGAGAGAGAGACAGAGAGAAAGAGACAGGGGAGAGAGAGAGAGAGAGAGCCATCCTCAACATATATCTCTCCTACAATTCCCACTGGTGTTTTGATAGTATCTCTATTCCATCAGATGCTGTTTTATGATTCATATAATCATTGCTGTATGTGTTGAGCGTTTATGTCCAAAACACTAGGCGGTAATTAAATATATTATGTGTTTTTTATTGTAGTAAGCATAAACCATTTTTTTTTGTCTTTATCGATTGCTTACATAGGGTTAAGGCAACATATATTAGGTGCTGTAACATCTGTTTAAACAGACTTTACGACATTAATTAGCTGAAATTCATTTATATGCGCTGCAAATGTAAAAGGACACCTTGTCGTTAAATTCGATTGCCAAACAGAGTATTAAAGAATATGACCTACAAAATAGATTCTGCCCGTCATTTAAAATCTAATGCCGTTCACTCCATTCTCAGATTGGAAAAGCAACAAAAATTCAGAATATATACTTATTTTGAGATATAGGTATTTACCATGGATTTGTGCACGAGTATAATGATATGTGTTTGTGCGTGTGTGTGTATACTTGTGTATATATATATATTATATTATATATATGTGTGTGTGTGTGTGTGAAATGTAAGTGTGTATATCGGTCGTGGAGATGAAGGATTCGTTCAAGTTGATGACTGCTGCTCTGTTTTAGGGTCGCGATGATCCTCGACATGAAGGATAGATCATCACTGGAACGCAGACAGATTTCAATGCGATATTCGTTCTGCTCAGTGGTCAGAAGGCGGGGTACAAACTTGGCAGAGACTCATCGCATTTATAATTCAGGAATTAGGATTGCCAACACGAACCCATAATACAGACCAACAAACATCAGCATTCACATTGATTGTACTCTAACAATCCTCATGCCCAATATGGCAATATTTTCTCCATTTATCCGGGGGTGAAGCACGTGGCAGGTCTTCCACATCGCCCATCAACTTCCGGGGAGGTTCTTCCGCTTTTGAAGCGCCCGTGTCACTCAAAATATCGCGTACCACACATTGCTTCGTCGCCGTAATCTTGCCGAAGTATGCTCGATGTCTCTGTAGCAGACGTCCCAGGTTTAACGCAAAATTTAACGTTGGCGCATTATTCCAACTTCCTGGCCAAGACAAAATCGCAGACTACAGAATACACGTGATCACAAAAGCACACGTATCACAACTTTTGAAGTAAATGCAGTAGTTGCATCAAGTTCACAGCTAGCTCTCCCTGCGCCCGCAGCCATGTGCTGCCATCTGTTGGTGCGCTACAGAACTAGTCCAAGAATTTTTGATATCACCTCGTACATATATAGAAACACAGCTCCCCACACATACCTATATATACATATATATATATATATATATATATATATATATATATATATATATATATATATATATATATATTATATATATATATATATATATATATATATATATATATATATAATTATTATTTGAGGGAATAAAATCCAAACTTAGAAGGAAAAAATTCAACTTATAAATACTAAATCAAATTTCACGGAATATCATATGATATGATATAATACAATATAATATAATATATATATATATATATATATATATATATATATATATATATATTATATATATATATATATATATATATATATATGTATATATATATGTGTATGTTAATTCATATGCGGAAACTTCTCATTCATAATGGCTGTATCTGTAATAGTGTTTACATCTTTTAGATGTTGTGTCTTTCGGTCATTTCAAGGTCAAAAACTTCAATATAGTGAAGTTCTTCTACTGAGAAGCCACGCTTTCAAGTTAATGAAAATGAACAGCTAATGTTTTGTTCTTTTGGTGATTTTATTCAATAACTAATTACATAGTGGTAGCACGTATAATGATTTTTATAGAAATAAAAATAAGTAATTAACTGAACATATATTTCAATTATAAAAATTAACAAGGATTTGCAATCATTCGTTCCACTTCTCCGTAATAAGTATGTTTAGTTTAATTTCTGTTGCATTTACACATGAATACTCCCTCATATATCCACCCAGACACATACTATATCTATCTTTCTCTCTCTCTCTCTCTATATATATATATATCTATCTATCTATATATATATATATAACACATACATATATTTCCATGTATTTATGTATGTAGCTTTAGCTATATATGTATATATATATTTGCATACACATACACACACAAACACAGATTCACACACATATATATGCTTATTTTTCTCATATGTAAGTATATTAAACTCTTTTTTTGTTTCGCTTCATTTTGTGTTATTAATTAAAATGGTCATTAGTTGGCAATTTTTTTAAAATTTAAATTATGTTTCAATCCAAAAGAGAAACTGGTATTTCACCGCTATGCTTATATGTCTGACTGTAAAAAAAGTAATTGCTTACGTTGAGGACAAATTTATTTATTAATCAGATAATTAGAAATAACGACCCACCTCAATATACTTATACATACTTGTTCCTTAATAACATAGGCTTTCATTAAATGTCTTTCCACTTATAAGAAATTTAGACTCACCGCACATACACACAGACACATGTGTGTATGTATTTATATATATAAACTCTTTTATCCTTATATTTTTTATACGTTTCAGCCCTAAGACTGTGGCCATACTGGTGCACCTCTAGTATAAACACCTTTTCAATAGCCAAACTTATGCGACTGCCTTTTGTTGAAGGAGGAAGTTTGGTATTGTTGGTATGAAGTTTCAAGCCTTCATATAGATTCATCTGGGACCTTGGATAGCAGGTGATCAAGTAGTGTCTTTAAAATATCTACCAATATACCATGAAGATCCTTCAGATGTTTTGGCAAGACGTCAAATCAAGATGTCAAATAGCTGTAGACCCCTGACTAACAAACTATTGCAGAACGTGGTCCTCACACTAGACGAGATGACAGCGCCTTTGGAACTACGCAGTGACGCCCAATTTAGCTCTCGATATCAAAGTTCCATGTTAGCCCCTCCATGATCTTCCATAAGTATATTACTTCATACCTCTCCCATATTGTATGAATATATATGTAATAGAAATATTATTTCTAAATCTCTCAAAGAGAGATATAGAGTAACAGCACCATAAAGTAAGGACTTTTTATCAATATGATATGGTAGTCCACGGATGGAACGAATGTTACTGTTATTTAGTCCCAGGAAATATGATTTCCAGCTGACTATACGACACAAAAAATTCTGTCCTTATATTTTCGAATAGAGGAGATAATACCTCTACCCAACACAAATTCGCATCCACATAACAGTTTCTGGGTTATTGCTCTTTATCAGCGTGGAGTAGCTTCGTTGACTAGATGCCGTTGCCGAACTGCTGTAGAAGATATATAGATTTCAAAGTGAAACACAAGCACTGATCTATAATATAGAAATAGGATTATTTCTAAATCTCTCATAATAATTTTTGTGTCGTATAGCCAGCAGGAAACGATGTTTCCTGGGGCTAAATAGCAGTAACGTTCGTCCCATCCTGAGATTGCTACATTATGTTGGCAAAAATTCATTACTTCCCGAGCGTTATACTAATACATCTAATTCATGTTTACACCACCTGTCTTCGTCTTTTGATCTATTTATTTATTTATTTATTTTCTAACGAATCCCCTAGTAAACCTTGTAAACATGGTTATAGAGCGTGCATATCGATGTAAACACTGGCAGAAACACACTTTTAGTTCATGTAAGTGATATCTATCATTATATATGATTTAAACATTAATGTTCTTCTTACATTTCGCATTCACTAGATATATCCTTTTCCAACTTTACATGGTTTTATTTAAGATACATTAGTTAGATACTTCTCCTTTATTTAGCTTTCCCTTCCTTTATCCCTTCTCTTTCTATAGGCTAACTTTGACGTTATATCCTACAACGTTTTTTTTTTAAACAAACTTAATAACGTTCAGTTAATCACTGTACATATTAATCCTTTTCTGTTAAAATGTCTTGTTGATGAGTTTCATTTCTTCATTTCACTGAAGTGGAGATTACATTGTTTTATATCATTTTATTCCTTTCGAATGATACCAGTGATATCTTCGAAACATGTGCCGGAAGTAAAAGAATTTGAATAAAGCCTGCGTTTAACTCCATTTATTTATTTATATATTCATACATATATGTATGTATATACACATACATATATGTGAGAGTATAATGGATAAAGCTCCTTCGCGTGTTCTATAACTTAAAGGACCAGTTTCCCAGTTTCTGCGGCGTAAATGCAGCCGTAACCCTGGACGGGACTCTGCTACGTTGCAGGTGTACACAGGTCTGCCAGTTGAACGGACTGGAACAATATGAATTGAAGTGTTTTGCTCAAATTATAGCGTATCGCTCGGTCCAGGATTCGGAGCACAATCTTATGATCATGAGTCCAACACCCTAGATACTTAATCACCCTCTTATGTATGTATTGTTTGTTCCTTCTCGAGCCATGCCTGGCTCATAAGGACTGTTTTGTTTTTGTTTCCTTGGTGTATAGGTTCACCAGCTGTACGGGACGCCGGGTCGTCGCAGATGAGCTGCAAGATGCAAGATAAAAGAGTGAGAGAAATTTGTGGCGAAAGAGTCAGCAGAAGTTCGCCATTACCTTCTGCCGGAGCCGCTTTGTATGTATATGTGTATATATATATATATATAATATATATATATATATTATATATATATATATATATATATATTTCTTTATTGCCCACAAGGGGCTAAACATAGAGGGGACAAACAAGGACAGACAAAGTGATTAAGTCAATTACATCGACCCCAGTGCGAAACTGGTACTTTATTTATCGACCCCGAAAGGATGAAAGGTAAAGTCGACCTCGGCGGAATTTGAACTCAGAACGTAACGACAGACGAAATACCGCTAAGCATTTCGCCCGGCGCGCTAACGAGTCTGCCAACGCCGCCTTATACATGTATATATATGAAGCATTTAAATACGTGGATGTTTATGTATATCTACATATTCATATGATATTTCTTAGAAGAATAATCATGTTCTATTCAACATAGAATTTGTCTGACTGACGATGAGATTTCGAACGAGGTACTCTGCAGTACGTTGTATGTATCTCAAAAGACTAATATCTGTTTTTGTCACAAGAATATACCATTATACATTAAATATATACACACCCACACACGCTTGCACAAGCACTAACAAATGTTATTTCATTATGAATGTTTTCCATCAACGTTTTTAAATTTTGTTATATAGTCGTAATCAAAACTGTTGATTTACTAATTAAAGGTGTTCGAATATGTTGTTGTCGTGATCACATCGTCAGTCGACTTTCAATCTTTTAGCTACTGGGCATACATTTTCTACGAGGACAGTAGTCTATTAGTAATGATCTGTTTTCACTTCTTTCAGAGAGAGACTTTGATGTTTAAGTGTTTTTGTCATTCTGTCAATGAAATTTTAATGTCGAGAAAATCAGATCAGAATTTAAGGTACAAAATAAACCTTAAAGTACAAATGCAGAATTATTCATCACCATAACAACCACGACTATTCAGCAAAGAAAGAGAATTTTACACGGTCACTCAATTGATTGGAAATATCGAAGAAATCTCATTAAAATTAAACATTAATATCTAAAAAGAATGTGAAGGATATGCGGGAGAGGTTGGAAAACAAAGTGCTGCTAAAAACTATGCATGAAAAGAAGGCAAAGCGGTAATATCTGTACATCTTTGATGATAGGGCTATTCACTTAAATGTCTACTGCAACCTAAACTACAACAATAACCACAACAACAATATCGACAACATCACCGAGTAACTGAAATACAATGCTTTGTTTTATTTTCTCTGAAAACTTTGCTTGGAATACGTTTTGTATGTGAGGTTTGCGGGAACTGCCAAGTTCAATAGCTCAGAATTATGAGCGGCTTCATCCATTGAAAATTTCAGGTTGTTCTAAAGATCCTGAACATCTTAAATCGAATAATATATTGTTAGGTTAGGCCATAAATGCATGGCATTCTACATTTCTTTGTAGTGATCCCTAATTGATCTCTCTTTTCTATAACCCACTTTTTGCGTATATATGCATATATACTCACACGCATATTTATATGTTGAGGGAGAGCGAGACATATACGTACGTTTATATCCATGTATATAAACACACCTGAACACAGACACACGCATATATATTTACATACACACACGCACGCATATACAAACTCACAAATATGTGTGTGTTTGAGTGAGTGCGTGTGTATGCATGTGAGTGTGACTGTGTGTGTTTCGAGTTAATAATTTACATGAACCCCAGTGCTTGACTGGTACTAATTTTATCGACCCGGCAATAACGAGAGGCAGCAGCTATATGATAGATTTTATCATCATCCCAAATATCCATCTCTACACATTAATTTAATATATATATACACATATAACGCTAATAGCGAGGGATTATTATTCAGGGCAAAAGGCATCAAAAGCTCTCCGTCGGCACATCAGGCTAACAATATTATTTAGGTTAATGAAGAACCACTGTCATTTTTTAGTTCCCAATTTTGTCCCACCATAAATCCTAAATTTTAATTTAGAATTTATGGGAACGACTGTCTTTGTAGACTTATATTGTTGTTGAATTTTCGAAGTGAGAATTAGATAGAGAGCCGACAATTGATGAGGAGTCCTTTCTCTCTGTTAACTTGTCCTGTTCTCCACTCTTTTCGTTGTTTACGTATTGAACTCATTTCCCCCTCCTTTGTTTACGTACTTCATATTATTTGCACCGTCGGTGACATCCTGTACCCATATATGCATGTATATATATATGTTTATATATATATATACATATATATATATATACATATATATATATACATATATATATATATATATATATATATACATATATATATATATATATATATATATATATATATATATATATATATATATATATATATATATAATATATATATATATATATATATATATATATATATATGTATGTATTAAACTGTAGGTATGTATTCGATGAGAGGGCTTTGTATCATTTCTATTTATATAGAGACAATGTTTCATTAAATCTGAAAATATGTCCGTGGGATAAAGGAATCTGCATGCGAATTATTAGAATGTAACCTATTATATCGTCGATGCATTATGAATAAAACAGCCACACTTATTATGGCTGGCAGGATCGTACTACAATTCAGGTTCCAAACTTTCTTAGATCAAATTGTGAATGGGTAGATACATTGTTTACAATAATAGTCTTTATGTTTTTAATATATTAAAAGGCTTGATACAGTTTTTAAAATTAAATTTATTCTTATTGTTACTATATATAAAGGGACTTGATCCTGTGTTCTCATTGAGCTGATATATATTTTTCGAAAAAGCTTTCTCATTTCATAGGACTTTTAGTAAATTACGCCATCTTCGCTTTGAGTGTGTGTGCGTGGGTGTTCGCGTGGTTATGTGAGTGCATGCATATGTGTGTGCGTGTGTGTGTCTGTGTGCATGCATGCATTTGTGTGTGTGTCTGTGTGAGTATGCGCGTGAGCGTGCGTATGTGTTCTTGCGCGTGCGCGCATGTGTATGTGTGCTTGTGCCCATGTATGTGTGTGTATGTGCATGTGTGCGTTCGTGTATGCGTGTATGTGTGCATGTGTGTGTGTATTTTGTGAGATGTAATTCTATGCTGGTTTTTTAAATATTTTAAATAACCACTTAGGATCGATTACATTATTCAATGGTATCGTTGTATTTTTGGTTTAGGTCTTTAAATTGTACTTACAGGTGATGCCAGTGTTAGTCAAGGCAGTGATCGGTAGGGTGATGATGGCATCACTACGGTTGATTGAAATTACATTAATTGAAAACCTCAGAAACCTATTTTACCCTGATCCCGTATCAGCTGATTTCATCCGAAGTCAATAACTTATATGATGCGTGGTTTCTGTCTATGACAATAATATTTAAACCTCATTGTAATAATTATACTAGCTACAGTTTATCAATTACCCCTTCAGATTCGAAGACTTAAATATACATTCGCTATGGTCCTACAGCTTTTAACCTTTACAATAGCATGGATAAGAGTCTAAAATAATCTCAGCAATCTCTTTGGATAAATCAAATCGAATTGTATGTAATTCTAGCACATGTTACAAGTAAAATTAACTTTTACTGTGAAATGGAATGAGAGGAAAAACGCATATCTTCAATTACACTATCTCGAGTCAGAGACACGGTTTTACTGAGAGATTTGTTTAAAGAAGCTATTCAGTGCAATGAGACTGCAAGTGCATTATTTAACACATTATAATCTGCTTCAGGTTGAGATACGAAACAAGGGAAGTCTGCCAAGAGAGAAGTTCAATAATCCTAATGCAACGCAATTATGATGTTCTTAAGTTGAATAGCAGACCATTGAAATATTGCTGGATACCTGATTGAGAGAAAACAATGCATTCATCTTGCCTCTAGCGCTTGTTTTCTAAGTTGTGAGAATCTATTGAATTCAGTAATAAAACCAACACATTTCTGATCTTGTATTTCGTTATATGTTTGTTGACAGTTTTGTAGTTAAATCATTTCTTCTGCTAATAGATCATTGATGTAATTCTAACAATTCGCGGCATGACGTAATTGCTAATTATATATGTTAATGTTTTAGTATAGAAAACCTTAAACAAAACGTTAGTGTAATAATACCATTTCATTTCTCTGCGGATTTCTGTTGCGAAACATATTAATAGAACGGATACTAATAAAATGCATAACAACAGCATCAACAGCAAAAACAAAGAATGTTAGTAATAATAATGATAGTACAATAATAATGATGTTGCGTTTGCTGCTGCTGATGGTAATGATGATGATAATGATGATGGTGGTGGTGGTGGTGGTGGTGGTGGTGGTGGAGACGATGATAATAGTAACATTACAATTGATGATATAATTGGAAAACTACTTAAATAACTTAATATCGCCATGTTATTTTCATTGATGGTTGTTTGTGAAGGAGTGTGTTAAAACCAAATAGGATTACAGTAACATGTTTCCCACGCCTCGTAAAAGGAACTGTTGCGTAACTGGGATCATTTATTTTTGACACCAATTTCAGTACGGAGTTTTGAATATCGAATCATATGATTAGATATAATTATATATAATTTATTTACGCACTACTACATAATTCTCTAATAATTATGAAATACTTTTCAAAAATTTTACATTATGCTACATCAAGACACACACGCAATACACAAATATGTTCCCATATATGAAACATGAATGCTAACATAAGTTGTTTGGTCTGTGCATATGTAGCTATGAATATATGTACATACGTAAATATACATATGCTATATCTCGGCGTACAAAGAGATATACAACAGCTACTATTATGCTTAGAGCTTACGAAAATTATCATGTTTCTTATTTCTTTACTGCCCACAAGGGGCTACACTCAGAGGGGACAAACAAGGACAGACACACGGATTAAGTCGATTACATCGACCCCGGGGCGTAACTGGTACTTAAAGTATCGACCCTGAAAGGATGAAAGGCAAAGTCGACATCGACGGAATTTGAACTCAGAACGTAGAAGCAGACGAAATACTTATTTCTTTACTACCCACAAGGGGCTAAACACAGAGGGGACAAACAAGGACAGACAAACGGATTAAGTCGATTATATCGACCGCAGTGCGTAACTGGTACTTAACTAATCGACCCCGAAAGGATGAATGGCAAAGTCGACCTCGGCGGAATTTGAACCCAGAACGTAGCGGCAGACGAAATACCGCTAAGCATTTCGCCCGGCGTGATAACGTTTCTGCCAGCTCGCCGCCTTCAAAATTGTCATGTTTCTGCCTGGTGCCAGTAGTATGGATAACGTAACCACTATACTTTCTCTATTAGTAGGTATGAACTACAGGGTATATGTAGGAGAAGGTAAGATAAACACAAATTTACGTTCGGTCAGTTGTTCTCTGTAAATTAATGCAATAAAAAGTGTTCTCTAGTGGTTTACATGTCCTTTAAACGCAAGTGGAACACCCAATGGGAGTTTCCAAGCAACTGGCAAATGGTAAAAATGTATTTGGGAAGTAATCATATAGAAATACGGTTACTTTTCTTTCAGCGATATCTGTGCAAATATTCTATGAAATTGTGTGTGAGAGTACGTATGTAAATGCATGTATGTGTTTGTGTGCGTGCGTGCGTGCGTGTGTGTGTTGAGAGACTGATACTCAATTACCTTCGCCTTCACTAAGTCGTGTTTGTTTGTGTCTTCCTGGACATGATATCGCAAGAACTGCTGGGTGGATTCGGATGAAACTTTCAGAGATGTTTGGCATTGTGACTAGCACGAACTGATTAGCGTTTGGGACTCTACTACTACCTGACAAGGATTCTGAATAATTTTTCCTGTTTTCTTTTACTTAATTTTTGAGAGCGGTTGGGTTCATTTTTACTATTCTCCTTTGTGAGAGCAGTCGAGTATGTTTCAGATATTCTTATTTTAAAAATCACCTCTGGGTAATCGTTGAGAGGACGTTGGTATTGCTTTGGCGGAAGTCTGCCCTCTCTGAGTGCTCTTGATTTTTTTAATGTTCTTCACTGTTAGAAGAGAGCGTGCTAGCAAAACTATTAGCACGCCGGGCAAAATACCTCATAGGAATTCGTCTGGTTTTAAGTCCTGAGTTCAAATTCCACCGAGGCTGACATTGATCTTTCAAAATTTTGGCGTCGATAAAATAAATACCTGGTTAAACATCTGGTAGACGTAATCGAATAATCCTTCCAGCAGAAATAGCTGGAATGTTCCAAAATTCGAAATATATATCATTCATTGTGTAGGCAGCTTAGCGGCACTTCTTCCGACTCTGCTATTTGAGTTCACATGCTGCCGGAGTCGACTTTACATGCTTTCCTTTCAGGGTCGATGAAATAAGTAACTGTATATATATATATATATATCTTCATAACTATCATTCCATATATATATATATATATATATATATATATATATATATATATAAGGCATGATGTGTGGTGCACGTGAATGTAATTTAAGCACGTCCACAAATTAGTACGCATGCGCTTTAATTTAGGACATTCGTCATGACCCTAGCTGTAATTTCGTCAAATTATTTTTATCGGAGGCACCAGCGAATAGCAGTAAAAATAAAATTTCAACCAAAGCTTTTAACAATTTTCAAGTTAGGTCCCCTTCTAGCGACGAGTAAGTTTTTGTTAGGGCATTTGTTGCTTTTTCCATCGAGGAAAACAGTGTTTTGTTAATACACACACACACAAACGTAGACACATACACACACACATACACTTAAACACACACGGACATGTGTGCATACAAAAAACATGTATGCAATAGGTGTATGTATGTACGTGTGTGTATATGTGTGTGTGTTGCCCATATATATATATATATGTGTGTGTGTGTGTGTGTGTGTGTATGTGTGTGTGAGTGTGTGTGTGTGTATGTTTGTATGTATATATATATATATATGTTTATTTATTTATTTATTCTTTTATTGATCTCAGTTATTTGGCTGCGGCCATGCTCAGACACCGAGTTCAAGGGGTTTAGTTAAAGAAATCGAATCCAGGACTTAGTCTTTGTAAGCCTAGTACTTGTTCTATGGGTCACTTTTTGCCGAACCGCTAAGTAACGTGGACCTGAACTCACAAACGTCCGTTGTCAAATGATGATGGTGGGTGAGCAAACACGGACACAAAGACACACACGCATAAACTTATGCATACATTCATATATATACATATACATATACACATACTTATACATGCATACATATATATATATAATATATATATATATATATATATATATATATAATGAGCTTCTTTTTGTTCCCTTCTACTTCATCTACTGACAAGTCTTTGGTCGGCCAATGTACTACGTAGTGAGACTGAACCTGTAGCCATGTGGTTGGGAAGCAAGCTTCTTACTACACAACTACGCCTGATATAGATATATAAGCATCATACATTAATCTGGCATTTATTTATGTCTTAAGAAACATTGTAAGCAAGAGTTGTAAAAGGTGTGTTATATTTTATATGACGAATTTATGAATTCATGTCCGATGGTAAATTTGACAGTTTTTCTCTTGATTTGGAAAGTGGTTACTTTTCTTTACTGAAATGATTCATAATTTGATGAGACACATTTACTTGATTTCTACGATACCAAGAGAGTTCAGAGTGAATCGTATTTCAACTTAAATGAGATTTTTGACCGAATATTAGATATTGGACATGCACTTTTATCTTCCTCAAGAGAAACAGATAAATGAAAAAGAGACTTTGAGAATATCAGATTATGCAGAAATAAAAGTAACATCAAAGAGAATGGTGGTAAAATATGTGTGGCTGAGACAGTGAAAAATACTTGCGGTTATATGTTAGAGAGTGAGGGAGAAACAAGAACAACATCGGTATATTAAACGATATTGAAGTGTATTATATACAAAGATAGGCTAGCTTTTCGTCACCCAGACAAAAACAACACTCAAAAACCGTATGCGTTCTGTATATGTGTGTGTGTTCGTGTATTTTTTGTATTAGCTTATATGGTAAATGTGAATTTACGTACAAATTTGTAAAAGTCTATCCGGAAAAACCTAGCCGTTCCTTTCTTTATAATGAATATTCATAATCTCATGAAGAATCCACTCATACTAATTCGTTGAAAATATGTAGTTTGTTCTGGAGTGAAGAGGTAGGTTATTTTTTCTAAACGAGTAAAGGTTTTTCAGTGTCCTTTACTATCGAATCCTGTTTTCAAGTAACAGTTTGAATGAAAACATTCGTTTTGAGAACACGTGAAAAAAGAGATAATGATTAACGTAAAAAAAAGACACGTGAAAGATCTGATATCTGTTCATGCAATGTGAACAGTAAATACCTTTGAACTTTATCCATGCAAGTGAAATAAATACAAATTTGAATGAAATAAAATCTTGTCAGTTTAATTATTTTTAATGTATCATGTATTCGATTAATTTTCATGCTGTGTATCAGAAGCAATTTAGAACCAAAATTGGACACTGAATTAATTATTATTGTTTTCAATTACGGGAGGAAGCTTCAGTTGTAAGAGCTAGATATTTCACAGTAGACACTGATTTTATGCTCTGCCGTCACTGTAGGTTCATATCATATACATCCAGCTAAAAGGAAATAATTGAAATATAATAAAAAAAACATCGCACTTTTGTCTCACTATATTTAAATGATTCAGTTAAAATACTTCGCTCTATCTGCGACGATTCCATCTCAATCGAAGGAGAGGGGCTTTCTCCGTCCGGGTTGCGGATCCGTGAAATAAGCTGCCGGACGAGATAGTGAAGATGCCGACGACCGCTCAATTCAAAGTCTCCCTTGACCAGATGTGGCCTGAACTCATTACATGAACACCACCCTGTACATAACTCCATGTCCCCCTACATCGCCTTGCTTTTTTCTTTTTGAGCCAAAAAATTAACTAACTAACTAACTAACTACCATATAAAAAATAATTCTGATTCTCGGTTTTATTTTGAGACCTGTCTCTGTAAAATTCCATTAAAAAATGTGCACTTTGCTGAGTTACATGAATCAAAAATTGAAAGTGGTGCACAAAACTGAAGTTTGTAAGGTGTAACACAATTGTAGAACAAATATTGTATTGAGATGAAGCATAGAAAACATCGTATATCTAGGAATAAAATGAATAGTAGTATAATAAACAATTGATACTAAAAATCGTGAAATATAATGATATTGCTGTTTTAAAATAGCTGTAGATGCATAGTTAGCACTAAACCCTCGATCGAACAAACCTGTACCCAAAGGAATTCCGATAATGATAGTATGCTTCCTTTAACGCTTAATTTCTTTTAGGTGCGAACTATCTAACGTGGTATCCATTTAATTTTCAGATAAATGTGGCATCTAATTTAAAGGACATGTAACCAAATGAACAAGGATGTTTTTCTGAGCCACGATTTGTTGGGGCGATGCCATTCATGGTGTGGGTATAAATATTATTTATTTTGAAGTATTTGAACTTTAAGGGTTGCAGTCATTATATGAGTCAAATTGATTTTCACCTCACTATAACTCACAAAGCTATTTAAATACTGGCGTCCCAATATGAATTTCACTTACGACACACTCGTATTAATGAAATTCTGCCGGCTAGAAATTGTATGTTAAACAGTTAAAAGCATAGGAAAATATGTCATTACAATCACATACGCCTGAATGGCTTTCAAGAAATAAAGCATTTGAATAGAATAAAACATTACAGGAGAGAAATATTAGTTGCGGAAATTAATCAAAAATATTTGAAACAAATTACAAAGATAGCACCAAACAAGAAGCTCTGGCACAGAGTGAAAATATACATACACGTACGCACATACAATCACTTCACACGCACTCAAACACACACACGCACTCATACACACACACACACACACACACACACACACATATATATATATATGTGTGTGTGTGTGTGTGTGTGTGAGTGAGTGTGTGTGTGCGTGTGTGAGTGAGAGAGGGTGAGCGTGTACACACACACACATATATATATATATTATTGATATAGTTGAGGTGTATTCCCTTTCAGAACTTTCAGAATTACAACTATTATTGGTTTGTAGTTTTTTCCTACTCTTTCTAGCGAGTCAGATGTCCTATTATGGCCATCTCTTATGTGTTTAAATGTACACTGTATATATATATATATATATATATATATATATATATATACGCGTTAGTATGCGGATTATGTTGCACAACATAATTTCTTCTAATTTAAAACATTTACGACTGGTAGTTTCCAAGTGACGCGAAAGAAATGTAACGTCGTACGAAGTGTACCAGAGTAAAGGATACCACATTTTGAATTTAGAAATATTGAACGTCTTTCATTCCTTTTCTGTAAGCCCAGTTATTATAAGTCAACATTAAGGTACAGGTATACACTCATACACATGTATATATATATGTAGATAGGAGTGTATGTACACATATATACGTATATCTCCATCTACTCCTTATTTCGAGCATATATCTATATCTGTCTATCTATCAATCTATATATATATATATATATATATATATATATATAAGGTTAATCCAAACGGGAAAACAGAAAAAACAACAACACGAGGAACAATTAAAGTATTATTATTATTAGGCGCTCAGGAAAATGGAAGAAGGAGGGTATGACGTTTCGAGCGGAGCTCTTCGTCGGAAACATAAGAGAAAGAAAGAAAGATCCCGAGACGGGAGGACAGAGAAAAAAATTGCAGGTCGTCTTCACGAGGTCACATATATATATATATATATATGTCTGTGTGTGTTTATAGGGAGAATTCACGAAGCAAAAATCAAAAGTCGAAGACAGGTGGTGTAGAAAATAAACAGATATATTAGTATAAGGCTCAGGAATTGAAAAAGTATTTTACGTTTCGAGCCTACGCTCTTCCTCAGAAAGAATCAAGGAGAAACAAATGTGTATAATGGCTACCGATCTATCATGGCGACTGCAGGACAGAAGGGTCACACAGGAGGGCAAAGAAATAGGGGAGACAACAACGTGAAGGTAATCTCCAAAACGAAGTTGTACGTGTGGAAGTAGACTACTTCTATGGACTTTGCCAGAATATAAATGGACACACGCAGAGAGTCTTGAGCAGTACAAAGCCGAGAGTTGCGTATTGTTGAGGATTATTACGAGTATCTTGAGTAGAACGATTTGCAACGACATTATTATCCCTTTATATCGTACGTCGAACGTGCAATACAACAATATGTGCGTGTGTGTCTGTCTGTGTGTGTGTTTGTGTATGACTTGATTGAGCTATTTGTTGCTGCCATTAAGTCTGCCCCTGCCGTGGACATGTTACCAGGGGTAATTTAATTCCTACCATTTCATTTTCAAATTGACTTTGGGTTTCAGTATATTTGTTTCAATATTTTTCTCCTATTTATCAGCAAAGAGATCCTGCTACAGATGAGCTATGATCAAATCTATAGACACTAACCTTACAACATTGTTTTACTTTTCCTACGGAGAGGCATGCTTTATGTGGCAATGAGATCAGCTGTTCCCCCTGCAGGTCTTGTGAATGCTTCGTGAATAATGCAATTGTTGTTCAGCTATTAGATTCTAGTGCGTTATTATTCTAAGTATTTCAATTGTAACTATTACAGGCACTACACTATTCACTACCATACATTTCGTTCTATAAAGAGGCCAGCGTGTTATGTTTGTTAAATTTGATTCTTATGAAACTGTGCACAAGAATACTCCTTCACTTATAAAACGTGCATTCTAAGTGTTAGAATCAGGCTTCACGCACATATTTCAGGATTGTTGCGTAACGAAAATCTTCCAAATTTTGTGAATCTATTAGATTATAGAATGGCACGACATTTCTCTTATGTGTGCCTAAGCTTCCCTAGTATAACTGGAACTCTCATGTATGAGCTATGTCTACAAAAAAAGGAGCCCATGACCTCAACGTGTTATGAAACACAGACAACGTTCTCAGTTGTATACTCTAAAGCGAATAGCAATCATTTAAATGAGAGAAAACTTTTTGCTATAAAAATGAATTACATATATATATAATTGTAACTTAAAAGAAGACATTAAATCTGATATATTAAAAAAAAGCGAATAGATAATTGTTACTTTGATGTGACTATTTATGCAGATTTTAAAATCTAATATACATACGCACACGCACAAACAAAAAAACATACACACACACACATATAGATATATATCAGTACGTACATCAACATATAAAATGGAAATACGTATTGAAGCATCTATGTATATGTGCGTGTGTGTGTAATATATATATATATATATATATATATATAGATATATATATATATATATATATGTATATATATGTATATGTATATATATATATATATATTATATATATTATATATATATAATATATATTATATATATATATATAATATATATATATATATATACGCACGCATAGATAAGGATACTTATATGCAAACCTACAGTCATTTATACGCACAAGCGCGCATACACATATTTGATAAGTTCAAACTAGTCAAACTATTTTTAAAACCTTCGCTTGATTTTAAATTTACCATAGCTTTCCCCGACGCAATGTGATTTGCATAAATATATATTAATATTATATATACATACATACATACATATATACACATATACATATATATATATATATATATTATGTTATGTATATTTGTATATATACATACATACAAACATACACTTATACATATGCATATACGTATATATATATATATATTATGTTATGTATCTATATGTATATATATATATATATCATGTTATGTATATATGTATATATATATATATATTATGTTATGTATATATGTATATATATATATATATATATATATATATATATATATATATACTTATATTTCTGAATATGATTGTGGGATTATATGTGTACATGGATATAGATGTGTGTGTATTTGTGTGTGCATAAATATACACAATTATATACCCGAAATAAAATGTTTGAGAAATAAGGTCAATATAATATTATTATCTATCTGTTAATTATACTTCATGGACGGTGTAGGTGTATTTATAAATCATTCAGATCTCAATATGTATATTAACATATATGTGTGTGTGAGTGTGTATGTGTGTGAGTGTGTGTATGTGTGCTTGTGTGTGTGGACCTGTGTGATTGTGTATGTGCGTATACGAATAAAATTCTACATGTAGGTATATCATTAGAGTGTTCATAAAAACATACGCACGATTAATATGCGAATGCTCGTGTGTGTGTATGTATGTACGTATGTGTGTATTTATCTATGTATATAGTGACAGGGAGTGACATTGAGAGGGAGAGGTGATGAGGTGTAAAGAAGTTCTAAGCAAATTTCCATACATCCATTCAGAACATATTTTAAATAAACATACTTAAATAATCATTGAAACAGGAGCAGAGTATGCACGCTTATACTCCCACACACAGACGTACATATGTGTGTGCCTGCGTGAGTAAATATATGTGTGTGTGTATGTGTGTGTGTATGTGTGTGTGTATGTGTGTGTATGTGTGTATGTGTGTGTATGCGTGTGTGTGTATGTGGATATATTTATATATTATGTATATTATTATATGATCGAACGCCACGCATACTTTTCCAAGTTTTATATATATATATATATATATATATATATATACACTGATCGTTACGTATATGCAGGCATGTGTGTGTTTCTGTATGTTTTGATGTTCTGTGCCTGTGAAATATTTACACACAATTACGAACTACAATACAGATAAATATTATAAACAAATATACGGGGAAGATACATAGTTTTAATACGTGCAGAAACGGAGATAGATAGATTGATAGATAGAGAGTGGGAGGGAGGGAGGGAAAGAAAGAAAGAGAGTGGAGGAGTGGCAGACTGAGAGAAGGAGACACAGCGGGAGAGCAGAGAGAGGGAGAGACAGAGAGAGAAAGAATAAGAGACAAGAAGGGAGTGAGTAAAAGGAGGGATTACTTGAGCTGAATAAACATATCATAAATGCTTCCACGCCCACATTGTTGAATTGTTAGCTTGCAATTTTAATATTCGTATTATTGCCGATTAAAAATCCCTTTTGTTAAAATGTAACAACAAATAATTTTATTTACGCACGCATGTGCTCGAATACATACATATATATATATATATGCATATATATATATGTATGTATAACATTCACTGTCCACGATGTTTCGTATCTCTTTTCTTCACCTTGAAACATTCTTTAAGACTGTTCATTGTGTGTTCCTTTAGCTTGTGTAAAGCAGATAATATCAAATGAGACTATTCTTATTCTCTGGCTATCCTTCTGTCTGCAACAACCTGCACGATTTTCTTCTTCTTCTTCTTCTTCTTCTTCTTATTCTTATTCTTATTATTATTATTATTATTATTATTATTATTATTATTATTATTATTCAGTAGTTTTATTTTTATAGCGTGCTTCCACTTCACTACCGAGCACAGCTCTGTGTGCCTTGGGTATGTGCTGTGATTTGTTGTGATGCTCTGATGGTTATTGTATGGAAAGTGTTCTGCGTAGGATGTGTGCAGTGCCTACTAGTGCAATTTTCTGTATGTTATATGTGTTTGTAAGTCCTGGTGTTTTTGTTATGTATTTGTCTGTATAAATTTTTTTTTATCATGCCTAATGCACCTACTATGATAGGAATTGTTTCTGTTTTCAGATTCCACATTCTAGTTACCTCTATTTCCAGGTCTTTGTATTTTGAGAGTTTCTCCATTTCTTTTAGAGACACGTTGTCATCAGCCGGTATTGATACATCAATTAGAAAGCATTTGTTTTCTTCATGATCTCTGACAACTATATCTGGTCTGTTGGCCTTAATTTCTCTATCCGTGTGTATCGGCACATCCCAGAGTATGGTTGCTTTCTTGTTTTCTGTGACCTTTTCTGGTGTGTGCATATACCATCTTTTTTCTGTTGTTATTCCATAATGTTGGCATAGCTTCCAATGTATGTAGGTTCCAACTCTGTCATGTCTGTGAATATATTCCTTCTTAGCCAGGACTGGGCAGCTAGAGATAATATGATTTATTGTTTCTTGTCCATCTCCACATATTCTGCAGTTACTTGTAATATTTCTTTTCATTACATGTTTTTGGTAATTTCTGGTGTGGAGGCTTTGGTCTTGTGCTGCAATCAAAAATCCCTCTGTTCTGCTTTGAGTCCTGAGCTTCTCAACCATTGCTGGGATTTTTCTTTGTCTATTTCTTTTGCGTTTAGTTTAGTCCAGTATTTACCATGAAGGGGCTTTTATTATTATTATTATTATTATTATTATTATTATTATTATTATTATTAGTATTATTATTATTATTATTATTATTATTATTATTATTATTATTATTATTATTATTATTATTATCATTATTATTATTATTATTATTATTATGTTTGTTCCTTCTTTCTTCAAATTTTCTTCCGTTTCTCGCCGGGTGTTTTCCATACACCTAGGGCGGAGAAGCTCATTATATGCATTCCCAAATTACACGCGCAAATTCACAGATAAAGTATGTATTTAAAAATTAATAAATAAATAAATTCATGAATGGATGTTGTTTTCACAGCGATAATGCTCTTCTCAGTACAAGAGCCGTTCCAGTTAATACGATTTTTTAAACTTCCTGTAGGGATTGTAGGCCTGGAATCATTTTCAAATAGGTTTCAGTACCTTTTTTTATCATTCCTAGAGATCCTACTATCACTGGTACTGTAGTCGTCTTGAGATGCCACATTTTTTCAATTTCTATTAGCAAGTCTTTATATTTACTATTATTATTATTATTATTATTATTATTATTATTATTATTATTATTATTATTATTATTATTAATATTATTATTATTAATATTATTATTATTATTATTATTATTATTATTATTATTATTATTATTATTATTATTAATATTATTATTATTAATATTATTATTATTATTATCATCATCATCATCATCATCATCATCATCATCATTATTGTTGTTGTAGTTGTTGTTATTATTATATTATCATTATTATTATCCTCGAGTGAGAGAGCTGTGCATACCATGAAAGTGACACTGGGGTAACATATATGTAACCAGACATACCCATCAAGATCACCCGTCCAATAAGGGTAAACCAGACACAATCATTACACCCATATGTGTCCGACATGATGTTCTCATGCCAAGATAAACACTGCATGACCTTGCAGGTGAGGTGCAGCAAGAACTTTCTTTTGGTTGATTAGCCCATCCCGTTCAAAACGTCCTTGAATACATCATTCCAGGAATGAATTATTCAAACCACAAAGAATTCCTCTCAAAGCATGGCTATCATCTACCTTCAGAACTTCTGCTCGTGATCAGGGATGCACATATCGTCAGCCACCAACTGCTTAAAGTCAAACAACTGACAAGCAAATCTGTCATATTGAGCAGAATATTTACTATATCCCATACGTGATACCAGGACAAACCAATGTACATGGTAACACTTCCAACCAGTTAAGATGAAAAGCCTTGTGAGTCAGCGCTTGTTGCTGCCCCAGGGCATTTATTGTTAAAATTTAAGACGTCACACAGCATACAATACCATGATGTTGTTGACTGAAGATGTGCCTACAGAAAATTTGCACCGTTTGTCAAATCACAATAAGTACCTAAAACACACAACACTTTACAGCACTGGGCAGCGATGATTAAGCTTTCACTATTCTTTTTAGGTCGCTCTTACTGAGCCACCTCCACGATGATTCATGGGATTTCAATTTGTTAGTTTTTCGGTGTAACTGACCATACAATTCAACGAGGAGTAGGGCTTCTTTTCTATCTTTGGCTGTTCGTGATCGGAATTCATGAACACTCTCAAGTCCATTTCGCTAAATCCTTCTGTATTTGCAGCATATTGTAGCAGGTCATGTTTGCTGTTTACCAAATATTCTGCCACGTTTCTTCGTTCACGGTTGATGCATTCCCGTACGGTAAGCAGCCCGTGTCCGTCTTTACACCTCTTATTGTAGAGCCAGTGTCCATTTATCTTAGACTTGAGGGCCATAATCATCATTATTTTTATTGTCACCATAGCTGGAGGTGTCCTTGGGGCGCTGTAAGTTTATGACTTATTTACTTGTTTGAAACGTTCTATATTATATTTTATTTAAATCGCTTTACCAGCCAGCTTCCCCTCTGAATTCGCTGGGGACTGACGCTTGTTAACCAAAGCCCCATTTTGTGGGTGGCACACACCTTTTTGTTTTCAAATTTCTACGAAAATTCGCTTCGAAGAAAGTAAACATTGAAGATGGCAACGAAATGTGGGATAATCATATTCATCTCTTTATTATCTGTTTTCAAATAAGTCCTAAGCCAACATTCTCTTTAACGTTTCGGGGACGTTATAGTCCAGTACAAGTCCAGTACTGCAGTCAATGTGATCGACTATCGTCTGCCTTCTCATTCACCGGGGTCAAAATTACCATTGTTATATGATGCCAACAGTCATGTTTTATCTCTCATTTCCTTTGATACTATTAATGATAAGTAGATTTTAGTTACTTTTCTTCAACAGAGATTGCAATGCTTAATCAGATTCGCCTTCTTAAAATACATCGCTCGTTAACTAATTTGCCTCACTTCATGTGATTAATCTTTAAATATATTTCTTTAATTCCTTTTGTTAAATTTATAATTGTAACATTATTGAACATCCAAGGAATCGTGCCAAGGATTCCACTGAAACGTTAGTATTCGACAATGAGCTTATATGCTGCTATAATATTTAGACATAACCATAGTTCTCCTATTTCTTTGTGAAAAAGTCAAATTGTCCTCGGCGTGAAAATTTGTTTTGTGAAATTTATTCTGAAGTGGAATTCAGGTAACGGAAACATTCTGCAGAATTCACAACTTGAATCTATGTTCATCTTAGCACCGAGTATCATATGAGAATATACAATTTTGGGTAGCGTATATTGTGAGAGAAAGATGTATGTAAATGCATAAATCCACGACAAAAATATTAGATCTTAAGAGAAACAGGCGAGCTTTGTACAGAGTACGATGGGTAAATTGTCGTCATAGGTTATTTTTAATTTTGTGTATACGCATCGTTTGTTTTTGATCTTGACTACACAGTAGGGTCTATTCGGCACTGTCTGTGAGAAAAACAGGACCGTGACGCAATTCACTCTGCCAGGAATTTGGAAATGGCATACTCCACTGCATAGTATTCGCACTGGAAGCCCCAATACGAACAGAAGCTAAACACATTCAAAAAAAGTTTTTTTGCCGTGCCCCCAGAACATGCACCGAGTCAACATCATGGTGCTTGGAGTGATCACTAGTAATGACAACGTTATACCTGTATTCATCTTCCCACACGGCCTCAGACTCAACATGGAAGGCTACATCAAGTTTCTGGATGAGATATTGCTCCTATAACTGGCAACAGGACTCTGCACCATGCCACACAAGCAGGAGAACCCAGTCATAGCTGTCAGACAATTTCTGCAACCCCATCAGCCCTAATATCTGGTCATATAACTCCCCAGATTTCAACCATTTCATTATTATGTGTGGGGTGGAGTTGAGAAAGATACCAAGAAAACTCCATCTAACACCAAAGATGAACTGAAGTCTAGGATTATAGCAGCATTCACAAACTTAAACAAGAAGACCGTCCATAAAAGTTGCAGGAGACTGGAATCGTCTGGAGGTCATGGCTGAAACCAGTGGAGATTTCATTGAAAAAATTTACTCTTTAATATTTTAAGATACTTCTATGTAATTTTTGTAATATATCTGTTAGAATGAGAAAAGGCGATGTCATGTTATTTTCATTTTTGCGTAATATTTAGAAGACAATATAATCACCGCACCCTGCATTTTCCCCCCAAATACGTACTTAATTCTAAATAATTTACATTTACATCCTCAGCGTTGTATATATATATATATATATATATATATCATGTAAGGTATAATCAAGTAAGGTATAAGTTATTGGTGCTAAGCCCTCAAAGGGATAGAAGTATCCAGAGGCATTCCTGGTAATTACCTACGTTACACACACACACACACTCAAACACTCCGATTTCTCTCTCTATCTTTCGCTCTATTCCCCTCTTTGTCTAGCTCTGCCTTTTTCGTTGTGATGACGTCTACCACTGGCAACGAGGTAAATACATATTTACCTCAATATGGTACACAGTAACAGCTGTAAACTCACTCTTACCATCACCTTGCTTAACCGATTAAATAATGTTTTTTTAGCACCAAACATACACTTCTATTTGTTGTTTTCCTCCATTTTCTGATCGTCTATATGTACATTAAACTACGGTTTACCTTTTTAAATTAGCTGCTGCGATATACCTTATACCAAGGAGCATACTTACGGAGGTAATTACCAGGAATGCCTCTAGATACATCTATCCCATAGAGCCCTTAAAACCTCTAACATATCCTCATATAACATATACATCTCTGACTAAGACGTCTTAGCAAGGCATTAACCACACATATACTGGTTAAATGGAGCAGATAACATTAGAAGCTTCTTTATACGATATACCGAATCTACCTAAAAATGTATGTCTTAAAGAACTCATTAATAAATTAAGATTCCACCCAACGTTTATAAGAGCATCCTGTAACCATCCAAACTTTATTAAAAGAGGATTGGTACATAGCACTAGCAAAAGAATTTGACGCCTATCTTCTAAACTAGCTATCTTTAATAAATATAAGGAATTCTATAATAGTGCATTGGAAAAAGAAAGTTATAAACAAAAAAATAAATACCTACACTTAGAACATTATACAAATAATCGGAACAAACGACACTAACAACCACATAAAGTATATGAACAACAGAGATAAAATTAATACCAATAGTATAAAGAAAAACTGTAAAAATAATAAGATTCAAACTAAGATAACTAACAACATTGAAAACGATAACAAAGCTAATGCCAGCAATGTGTAAATTAATAAAATTAAGAAGACTAATACGATTAATAATAATAATAATAATAATAATATCAATAATAATAATAATGATAATAATATCAATGATAATAATAATATAATAATAATAATAATAATAATAATAATAATAATAATAATAATAATAATAATGATAATAATAATAATATTAATAATAATAATAATAATAATAATAATAATAATAATAATAATAATAATAATAATAAGATAAAGAAGAAGAAGAAGAAGATGAAGAATAAGAAGAAGATGATGAAGAAGAAGAAGAAGAAGAAGAAGAAGAAGAAGAAGAAGAAGAAGAAGAAGAAGAAGAAGAAGAAGAAGAAGAAGAAGAAGAAGAAGAAGAAGAAGAAGAAGAAGAAGAAGAAGAAGAAGAAGAATCAAAATAATGAACCCTACTGAACCAATATAATCCCAGTGAAGAATGATAACACCGAACCATATAACTTAATAAAATCGTACAGAAGTAACCGAAATAAAACTGACACTAATAATAATAAAAATAAAAGTAACTATAGAAACAAATATACTAATCATGACAGCAACTTTACACTGTACTCGAACACCGAGGATACCTACTACACCAAAAATAATAATTGTAAAAAATAAACGAAATAACGATAAGATCTGGTAAATAATCCCCTTCGCGATGTAGCTTAAATCTAACATAGTTCACTCCATAATAAGACTTATTGATAAGCACTTGAAATTAAATAACAATTTCTCAGGAATCTTTAAGAATAAAATTTGAGTAGGCCATAGCCTAACTACCACCATAGCCTCGATCTAGCTGCCATCATAGCCTCGATCAACAATAATAAGCTAGTTTTGCTTCTACGAGACTAGGAAACATACCAACATAAAACGCAACTGCCAAAATTGCTTTTAGCACCAAATATACACTTCTATTTGTTGTTTTCCTTCCATTTTCTGATCTTCTCTCTCTCTCTCTGTATATATATATATATAATATATATATATATATATATATATATATATATATGTGTGTGTGTGTGTGTGTGTGTGTATATAGTAAGTGCAGGTGGTATACGAGTGGGTATATATTTATTAAAAAGAAGTTTGAAAACGCTACTATATAAGATAAATTTTACTTTTCTTAGAAATTTTACGAACCTTATCAAAAATATTTTTACAAGTTAAGTGTAAGAAAAAAGTTAATAATTGTTTCTTACTAGTCTCAACAGAGTCCACGCGGTGATTTTTTGTGTGGGAGAGCATAATAGCTGTCTTGTGTGTTGACTAGATTCGTTGGCTGTAGATTACCGCATCGTTTTGAGTTGTAATGTTATTCAACGAAACATACATGTTTAAGTTTGAGGACATGGCATAAATAGTGGAGAAATAAAGTAGTTCTGGCATTTCATTTCGACGTCCATTAGTTGTGTACTTATATTCAAATGAGGTCAGCTTTGCAGTTACTTCGTCTATGATAACTGAGAGATGATAAACATGAATGATATACTGAAACGTTTTAATTATATATCCATTATAAATATATTTAATAGCTGTTATTACGAAAACTACACTAGCGTGTTCTGTACGTAGACAATTCATTTCTTTCCATGCTTAAATTCATGGATTCTGAGCATATATTTTTCGTCAGAACTTTTGTATTCAGCACGGAATCTCATGTTTACCTGAATTTTGTATCAATTCTTCGATACTTTGACATACTTATTTAATTCAACTGATAAGCTATAGTAGCACTCCCTAATTGCTATGAATGGTGTGCATACAAAGAATTTAAAGCTGATGTGGATCCAAAGATTTTAATTACAATATTATATGAGGACATAAAGATATTTATGGTCTCCCACTAATTATTGGATAATTACTTGTGCTAATGCATCCATAGAATTATAATTCATAACAAGATAATTATTAGGATGAATGACTAATTAATAGTGTGTATATGTGTTTGAAATAAGTCCTCATTAATATACGTCAATGCGTTGTTATCGTATAGCCCTAGGCAAACCTTAATCAAAATGACCGAAGATTAAGCATTATATGGCTTTGATAATCCTATCTTTTGTAAATACAGAATAAATGTTTGTGTTTACTACATTGTATTCTCCCTCTAAGAGATAAATATCAAGCTTCAGTCGATTCACTGTTGTAGTTAGTGGACTGGGAACCCATTTAAAGGATCTCTGATGTCAATGTCATGTCAAAGAATCTTCCTTTATATGCGCTTGTGAAATGTTGCTGGCATCAGTTCTGGTAATAAATGATAGGTATGAGAAACATAACCGTAAATACTTAAATCAATGCCCAGAAAGTTGTTCCTTAAAACTTATTTTTCAATATATGTCATAGTAGTATAAGTGCTCATTTATAGTTACCTGTAATCGCCTTATATCTAATCTATTTGGGGAAATGTTAGTCATGAAATCTGTGTCACACTCGAGTTAAAACAATAGACGAAAGGATAATTGTAAGTGTGAATATCAACAAAATAAATGTGACCATAGCAGCACTGCTTTGCTCTCCAGAGCAGCTGTCCCTTTCAGGAATGATCATGGCATATTATAAGTGCAACATGGCTATAAATGTTATCGTGGGGACATTAGATCTGCGGCGAAAGATGGCTAACTAAACCGTAAAAGGATAACAATAATGTATTATGGAAATTATTATGCCGCATACACAAATACACGCGTGCACGCACACACATATGAGTGAGTGGAGAAACGAAAGAAGGGCAGTCAACCAATTTATTAGGAGTTACATATATGAATCAAGACAATTCGATGAAAATTCGTTGGTACTCTTGAGTTTCAAGCATGATGCCAGTCTTTGGCCATTTTGAATTTGAATGACAGAAGTCATTGGTCGAGGAAGGTTATATACATCGTCCACCTCCCAACAGCGTGACCGATTTCTAATCGCCACGTGCTCTATTTCCTATCCTCCACATTTTTTTGTTTGCAATGCGGTATTTTCCTACTAACAATTAACCATATACAAACATCAAATCACGTCACCACGTGACCTTCCTGGATCAATCGCAGCCCACCTTGCGGTAATAACAATCTGCTTCTCATTCAAATTCAAAATAGCTTACAACTAGCATCACGCTTGAAAAACAAGAGTACCAATGAATTTCAATAAAATTGTTTTGATCCATATATAGGTAGAGATATTGTTATTACCTCAAGGTGGGCTGCAATTGATCGAGGAAGGCGAGGTGGTGATTTGATTTGATGTTTTCAGGTGTCAACTTATAGGAAGGGCTGCTAAGCCTAAAAGAGGTTATCATAGCGAACGCGTAAATCAAGCTTGGACAGGAGACGGACAAGAACACGCCCTCATTGTTCCACCTACAACGGGCACACACACACACACAAATATGTGTGTGTGTGTGTGTGTGTATGTGTGTGTGTGTCTGTGTGTGTGTCTGTATGTGTGTCCATTGTAGGAGGAACAAAGAGGATGTGTTCTTCTGTGTCTCCTGTCCAAGCGTGATTTACGCGTTCGCCATCATAACCTCGTTTAGGTTTAGCTGCCCTTCCTGTTTGTTTTCACTGTCCTGTTTGTGTTACCAATTTTAACCCTCCGCCAAATCCCAAATTTATTTAATTTGCTTTGATGGAGCAACTGTTTTATCGAAAGTGTATAGTGTCTTTCGGTGTTCGAAGAAGTAGTTCATATTCTCTGTACACATGCTTCGTATTTCTTGGTATAACATTTCGTGACGTCCTGCGCCATCGTATGCATATATATTATTACGTATAGATGTAAGTATGTACATATACGTATGTATCTATGGATATATATATATATATGTTATTTATATTATTATACAATTAAAACGCCACGCATCCTCTTCCAAGTAAGTTTTATCTTAATTATTCTGATACCCACTGTATGCGATCTCTTTACTCTTTTGCAAAAAAAAACCCTTATTATTATAATTATATAAATTTTTTCCGAATATGGTCCTTTTCCATACCGAAATACTACTAGGTGAAATTTGCTGATTTTATTAAATTAATTATATTTCACCCCATATCCGTAATGACTGTTTTACTCCCCTAAGACAAAACTACGAATCTTTTTTCGGCAGTACTATTTTTGTGACTCACATGGATTCAAGTGAATTCTGGAGGGAAATACGAATTCGCTTGTCTATATAAATGTGGATATGCTGGTTGACTTTTGTATCTTTCGATGTCGCTTGGTCGAAAATATAAAAGGCAGGTTTTCCTAGCATTTCTAGATTTATGGGAAATATAATGTTGATTGGGGAATGAACCTTACGATTCTAATCCAGAAACGTACGGCCATAATTAATCCGAGGACTGTGTGATTTCGCTGTTTTTGTTCTTTATTTAGCCATATGTGAGTTACAAATATTGTTGTCTGTGGAGACTTATTTTTGTAGTAAAAGAAATAGTAGTAAGGTCGTAAGCGGTCTCATTTTAGCCATCAGATCAGTAAATAGATTATTCTAACGAAACTTTCCAAGACATTAATCTGTTTATACATGTCACACACTAGACGATGTATCCCTGATGATTCATGTGTGTGGGGGTCTCAAGACACCGGTTTGTATTGGGAAGTTACAATGCTTATTGAGGTCGTTTCTTCCACGATTGCCTCATATATAACATACACATGAACAGATACTTGTACATAAATATTCTCACCCAAGGAAACATACATATATAAAAATAAGCGCAAATCTGAAAGCACACATAGACACACACAAACACAATCACAAGCACACACAACTATATGCAGATAAGTACATATAAATACATATATATACACGTAGAAAGACACATACAAACATACACATATCTGTATATATATATATATATTATATATATATATGTAATATATATATATATATATATATATATATATATATATATATATATATATATATATATATATAATATATATATATATATATATATACTTGCTGACGTACCCGGCGATTTCCGAGAAAGCGGGGGCTTATCCCTTAGTTCCGTTCTCATAATTGTTTCGCTAATCCAATAACAACAATACAAAGTATGTAACCCTGAAACGGTTTTTGTGCTTTTACAGAGAATACCAAACTGTCTTACACAGGATCTTGTTTTTAGGTATTCCCCATAAGTTATGAATACCCAAATTGTGAAGTCAGATATAATAACATGAAATGAGTTACCCGATAGTAAGGATTCAAATAAGGTAGCCCGAAAACGGTTTAATGCGTTCCCAGAGTATATAGAACATAGGAGAAGTGGAGGCGCAATGGCCCAGTGGTTAGAACAGCGGACTCGCGGTCGTAGGATCGCGGTTTCGATTCCCAGACCGGGCGTTGTGAGTGTTTATTGAGCGAAAACACCTAAAGCTCCACGAGGCTCCGGCAGGGGGTGGTGGTGACCCCTGCTGTACTCTTTCACCACAACTTTCTCTCACTCTTACTTCCTGTTTCTGTTGTACCTGTATTTCAAAAGGGCCGGCCTTGTCACTCTCTGTGTCACGCTGAATATCCCCGAGAACTACGTTAAGGGTACACGTGTCTGTGGAATGCTCAGCCACTTACACGTTAATTTCACGAGCAGGCTGTTCCGTTGATCGGATCAACCGGAACCCTCGTCGTCGTAACCGACGGAGTGTTTCCCCAGAACATAGGAGGAAATACTAATAAGTTACGTATACTAAAATCGGTAAGCATGTTACGTAATAACATATTAATCAGATATAATATAATAACAATTCAAAGTGAATAACTCTGAAAAGGGCTTTTGTTCATTTCTAGAACATATTCATTCAGGGATGATAGTGCTGGCATATTCGTGGATAAATCACTAACCGAAATAAGTGGATATATTGTTTAGGAAAATACTATTTACTTGTTTAAGTGTTGTACTAGATAAATTGCGAAAATTTTTCTATAATGTCTAATACTAAGAAATGAGCATACTCAATATTGTTTTACAACATAAGTTAGGAAAATGAATGGGTTTCCAGGGGAGACTGTGTTATTTTCCTTGGTTTTAAATATAAGATATATCACTTCAAGGGGCTTTATTATTTTTTCAACAATTTGAGTATGACATGAGGCTTCCAGACATGAGTTCCACTCACCTGTCAAGTTTCATCAAACTCGAGAAAATGATGTAGGAACAATTAGCTAGACACAGACAGACTTTCCCACATATGTAATACATATACGCG
>NC_043008.1:61602574-61645074 GCF_006345805.1 Octopus sinensis
TTCTTGTTAAGTTTTCCTTATTAAGTAGTTGTCCTTAATTGCTAAATTTTTATTCCGAAAAAACTTTTCCTCTCCCGAAATGCAATTCGTAAAAATTTGCCATTTATCCGGATGTAATATATGTAAACTCACCCATGTGCTTCGTTGATGTTGATCAGTTAGCTGATCGGCTTAAGCGGGGCAGGGTCGTTGTTTATTTATAATACATTCAGGCCTGCTGATGAATACGTAAGTATGAAATCACTGTGATACAGGTCTATATTTTTTTAAATGTCTTACTTTGAAAAATTGCATTCGGTGGGATTAGTAATATTTTTGGTAGAAATGACTAATTGTCCCTCTTAGCGTGTGGCATTTATGTATAATGCCTTCTGGCATGTATGCATAATGCCGTCTATATATAAATATATATATATATAGTAAATTAGCCATGAAGGTCATTCTCTCTCGCTTCAATTCTACAAACGTCTGTGACGTATAAAGGCCCGATAGTGCGTTCAACAAAATTCGTATCTTCTCTACATTCTCAGGCCAAATATCTGTATTTGCTCCCATGTTTATCCAAATATCTTGAGTTAACTGATGACATATTTCCAGATCCCTCTCCGTATTCCACACTTGGTCCCTTATTGTTAACTTCATATATATATATAATATATATATATATATATGATATATGTTTATATGCATAGATTATTTAGAACAGCAATGTTTGATATTAGAGTGAATTAGGCAGTACATACATTTGCGCGTGTTTGAACCGCTTACCTTTTCGGTTTGGCCGTGTCAGTGCTGGCATTCTTTTTTACGAAATATATATTTCGTTTTTCAATCAGTTATCTTTTTGATTTTGCGAAAGGCTTTGAATAATGGGCAGTTGTATTAGCATAATGGACTGTATTTTACATATTATACATTATCTATAAATCTAATAACTTATACATTATATTCTCCCTGGTAAATCGTGACACCTCCGCTAGTTCTCGCACTGGGGTTCTACATATCACTGGCGGAGATAGATCGCTGTTGCTTTTAGCGGCCGGGAGTCCATTATTGACAAAGCCATGGGAGGCAGAATTCACAAGATCTGGTCGTTTCGCTGCTGGGGGTAGCAGGAATTTATAAATGTGTATGAACTACAGCTTTGCATAGGTTTTGGCGAAACAATATATAGTGATGTATAATCCTGAATAAGTATTGGTTTCAAATTTTAGCCCAAAGCCAGCAAATCCGGTTGAGAGTGGATAAGTCAATTATATCGACCCCACTGTTCAACTGGTACTCATTTTATTGAGCCTGAAAACAGACCACGGTCGAATTGGATGAATGATAAAGTCGACCTCATCTAAATTTGAACTCAGAATGTGAGGACGGATAAACAGTCGACTAAGCATTCCCCGGCGTGTTATCGATTCCGCCATATCGCCGCCTCATAACACTGAATAAATATTAGTACTTATCAAGTGGTCACTCTTATATCATTGTATGACTTGTTTAAGGAACTTTCTTATGATGCTGGTAGTTGATTAGTTTCAATAATTTTGCCAGAAAACTTAAATGATCTAGTCGTGCGTATGCCAGTCCTCTTTTTTCCCATAAGACTGCTAAGTAAATTCACGAGATACTATGGTCATTAAAGCTACATTTCCGATTTGTCGTTCAGGGATATTTATCTATGACAAAGCAATTATAAAATTCTGTGAGAGATATTGTAGTGTAAATATGATTAAATTAATGCTAATCTCTGTAGAAAATTCTGATAATATAATTTTACCTTATTATATTCTGCACCCTCTGGGAAATCTGTCTTTGTTTAGGGTACGCACTGTTACTTCTTGTCAAATGGAGAATGCGTAACAGTCATTATTAAAACAATATGAATGCACACATGTCGTAGCTCAAGAAATGTGTCTTGTATTAATGATTGTACACCAACCAACCTACTTACCAATTAAGCAGCTTTCTCTCTTCTCCAAACCATTATAAATGTTTCTCTTTCAATCTAACACACTATTCCATCTATATCACCGTTTCAAATTTGCTGTTCTTTAGATCACGTAGATTTAATGTTAACCATCTCTCCATTAATTTCCGTTTTACTACGTGTCTTTGTATTTTGACTTTACTGGTACGTTTCTTTCTCGAAAATATATTTCTTCACCTTATTGATTCATCTATACATCTTTTCTGTTTTTCCCTCCTTTTACTCTCTCTCTCTCTCTCTCTCTCTACCACGATGCTTCTCACAGGTTCCTTTCTTCAATTATCATATATATCAACCTTGTAATATAACTATCAATGGTTTTCTCACTTTATGTGTTTCTTACCCACCCATCGACATCAAACAAACACGCTCAAATTTTTAAATGCCTACTTATATATATCATTTTTGTGTACATACGGTTTATTATATCTTCCTTTAGATTGTCTATTCATCTCCAACAGACTAGTAATCACTTTTCATAGTCTTCTCTTATATTTAACTAATTTATTTTTATATCAAAGAAACCAGCGAGTAATTAAAATGTGCACATACTGATTATGCCCCACCCCAATACCAATGATTTTTTAGCTAAGAGTAAAGCATTTTAAGAAATAGTTGAGAGGGGAAAATAATAAATAATCGGAATCTGGGATCAAAATGTTAAACTGAACTGTAAAATCTGTTCGGGTATCAAGTATAATTAAATGCACGAATATATTAGGGAGAAAGAGAATCAAGAAAATAGAAATTTGTTAAACAACATGCGCTTCTTAATAAATCAAATATACATAATAAATTATGTAACAGTTTATTTAGATATATACATGTAACGGTGTGTTTGTGTGTGTGTGAATACATTTTTGTGTGTGTGAATACATTTGTGTGTGTGCGTGTGTGTACGCACAAGTGTGAGTATGCGCCATCATATACATCTAATTTACGTGTGAAACGGCGGTACACGCATAGTGATCTTCACGTATACATAATCATATAATAATATTTATCTATATATCTATCTACATCTCTATCTCCACACACACACATACACGTGTGTGTATGCGTGTGTATTTCTGCATGCGATCTACTTTACAAATATTGATACATGCGTGTATGTATACATGCATGTATATATACATATACATACCTATATGAATGTAATTGTGTTTAAATTTACATATATATATACATATATATGTATGGGTTTATGTGATTTTTAATCTATTTTTGCGTTTATGTGTTTGCAATTATACATATATATGTATGTATGTGTATAAGTATATATATATATATTAGACGTGCATATATTTACACGTATGCTTATACTTCATATTTTAAAAGTATTGCATATATATAGGCGCAGGAGTGGCTGTGTGGTAAGTAGCTTGCTAACCAACCACATGGTTCCGGGTTCAGTCCCACTGCGTGGCATCTTGGGCAAGTGTCTTATGCTATAGCCTCGGGCCGACCAATGCCTTGTGAGTGTATTTGGTAGACGGAAACTGAAAGAAGCCTGTCGTTTATATGTATATATATGTATATATGTGTATGTGTGTGTGTGTGTGTGTGTTTGTCCCCCTAGCATTGATTGACAACCGATGCTGGTGTGTTTACGTCCCCGTCACTTAGCGGTTCGGCAAAAGAAATCCGATAGAATAAGTACTGGGCTTACAAAGAATAAGTCCCGGGGTCGATTTGCTCGACTAAAGGCGGTGCTCTAGCATGGCCGCAGTCAAATAACTGAAACAAGTAAACGAGTAAAAGAGTAATATGTTTGTGCATGTGTGTGTGAATGTGTGTGTGTGTGTGTATGTGTATGTGTCAGTGCATGTAGTGTATATATGTATACATGTACGTATATACAATACCGACATTTTCACAAAAGCGTCATTGCATTTCACGTCACATCTCTCGGCATAATTAAGAAGCAGATAAATAATCTAAATGAAATATTACTTCTTCAGTAACCTTACCTAAATAATCTAGCCCAGTAGAACAAGTATCATCAGTCGTTGCCCAAATGTGATTGGGTGTTTCCCCTCAATTCAACAAACTTTTGTGATATGTACAAAGGCCTGATCGCACTGTTTTTGCGTTCAACAAAATTCGTATCATCTCTACATTCTCAGGCCAAATATCTGTATTTGCTCCCATGGTTATCCAAAGATCTTGAGTTAACTGATGACATATTTCCAGATCCCTTTCCGTATTCCACACTTGGGCCCTTTTCGTTAACTTCATATTTAGTTCTTATCGTCAAGATCTTTTCTCCCGTTACAAACTTGATTGATGGATTACTTTCCCAATGCGGTTAGTGTTGCCATTTTTATGCAACACACTACATTTTCAACGCTTTCTTCAAAGTATAATTCCGCTTCTCATATTTGATCCTACCTGTTCATGATCGTTTTCCTTTCCTTTCTCCTAACTCAATACTTCCTATATACTACTACTACCACCACCACTACTACTACTACTACTACTACTACTACTACTACTACTACTACTACTACTACTACTACTACTACTACTACTACTAATAATAATAATAATAATAATAATAATAATAATAATAATAATACTACTACTACTACTACTACTACTACTACTACTACTACTACTACTACTACTGCATAATTATCCAGCGTATACATTAATTCCTTTATCTATTGGCATAATCAGTTCTACTTAAGTATCTATTTCTCTCTCCGCAATTTATACAATATTCCCATAATCCTGAATATCACAGTTAGTTACTTAGATGTGTAAACTTCTAAGTTTCCTGGTTTCATTATATGTATATACTTAACTTTTAATCATTATGCTACCTGCATTTGACATGCGAAAATACACAGGAATAGTGTAACATAATATGATATAATATTATATAATATAATATAGTATAATCCATATTACACACATAAGCAAGTTAGTGCGTATATATATATATATAATATATATATATATATATATATATATATATATATATATGTGTGTGTGTGGTGTGTGTGTGTGGTGTGTGTGTGTGTGTGTGTGTGTGGTGTGTGTGTGTATCTCACATTTAACTAAGGACTTTTTATGTAACAAAATATTAACATTCAGAGTATACGTTGAGTGAATGGCCGCTTGCCATCCATTTGTAAAACCACATGAAACGTTATGGAACATTTCCAAATGTATTCGGTGAGGAATATGAATATGATATATATATATATATATATATATATATATATATATATATATATGTATGTATGTATGAATGTATGTATGTATGTATGTATGTATGTATGTATGTATGTATGTATGTATGTATGTATGTATGTGTATATATATATATATATATATATATATATATATAATATATATATATATATATATATATATATACATATGTATAATCTAATATATAGACGTTCAGTCTATATACTAGTTTGAAGGGAAAATATTAGAGTGAAGATCGACTGTTCTTTCAATACAAAACAACCACGTATGTAATAAAATCAATTTTCATTATATTATGATATATTCTGTTATATGAAAATATCAGAGCTCTTTATAACATATATATGTTATACTACCAATCTGCTGACCCTCGTTGTGGACAATTGCGAAAGATATAAATGGAAATTAGTTTATCGTATTTCTTTTACATACTAATGACAAATTAGAACAGCAGAATCTGAGAAATCTAATTTATGTCTGCTTCAGCAAATAGTAAGCTGATTCACTGATATCATTTTCAACGTGAACTAAATCTGTCCGATGCATGGAAGAGATGTCTAACTCGGTTGAGAAAAATAGAAGGTGAATTAATGGAATTATTTAATTAGAAGAGAGCTATATGTTTAATTCCGCTACGCTTTTCTTTGTCCAGGTCGAGTGATTCCCTTTCCATTGTATAATGTTTTAGTTGTGGATTGGTGGAATCGTAAAAATATACATTGTTGTATTTAGTAAAATGTCTTTACGTTGTGAGCTTAAATCCAGTCGCTGTGATCTTTCATAGCCGCTTTCCGAAATCGGTCAGATAAAGTAACAATATATCAATGATGTTCAGTAATTGGATAAAGTCAGAAAATCTCTGGTTATCAATGTGTGGCATTTGAAGACCTTTAAATTGTTTCAAATCCTTATATCAGCTATTAATGTCGTTAGCTGGCAGAGTCGTTACAGCGCGGACTAAACGCTAAGCAGCATTTCAAATTACATAAACAATACAATACCGAGTAGAATTCCAAAACCAATATTTTCTCTTGTAAATCCTGAAATTGGTTCCGCAATTTAAACTCAAGTATGCTCTGATTTGAAAAGGAGAGTATGATATTTTTGAAATTTTGAGGTTTACCAATTCAAGGTTGTTTGGGTAACATGGGTAAAACATATGGAGAGTAAAGGATAAAAGGATAAAAGAGTCTAACGTTTAGGCACTGAATGCATGTAGCAAACATAAAACATTTGGGAGAATCATATTTCTTTATAGTACTAATAGGGGGACAGAGATAAGTGGTGACAACCCCTGTTCACCACAATAAGAAAATATTAGTTCTAAAATTGTTCATTTGTAATCAAATGGTGCGCTTTAATTACTTTAGTTTATCTGATTAAAGTCTCAGAACTATCTCACTTGTCATGATCAGTATGTTAACATGATCATGGTTAATCAATTTATCATAGATCAATCTGGTAATACCATGGTCTTTGCAGTGATAATCGATCAGACATTTTATGTGTGTTGTCAATGAATAGATATATATCAGCTTATTCACGTGATTACTTTTATTCAATAGATTAATAGATCTGTCTGTTCACCTGATCATTGTCATTCAAAAATTTATCGATCAACCCATTAAAACGATCGTAGGTATTCAGGAGATGCTAAATTAGCTTATTAGTACAATCATGTTCATTGAATAAATTGTATCTCAATCCAAATCTCCAAAATATATGTTGCACACATCCGCATTGTAAAAGAGGACGAAGAACACTGAACTATATTGATGTTATTGATGATAAGTATTCTGAGATATATTTCATTTTCGCTTGATAGAAGTTGTCTTAAGTTTTTAACACGGTAGTCTAGACTTCAATCTAATAAAATGATTATCATGCAACAGTTTATTGATGTTGGTATTAACACCAACTGCATGCAATCATTTCAGTGTTATGTTTTATGAATATTAAAATATGAAGTTAAGTGGCTAATTTGCTTAATACTGAAAAGCGACTCAACTTAAGTACAAAACTTGTTGTCATTATTGCATTCTATTCCGCCACAAAAATCAAATTTAGATTATACTTTTTTTTATTCCTTTTGCTCAGTTTCTCTACATATTACGATGGACAAAGTACTTGGAGAATATGAAGCATGGAACGTGCAATATATTGCATTTTGCCACTTGAATCACAGTATTTCTTTTTAAAAACTTTACCGCTCCTATATTAAATTGGCAAATATATCTTTAAGGCGACCATTATATTAGCATAGCGTCTACTTGAACACATTTGGAATATTGCAGTTTAAAAATTGTGATCAGCTATTATGAAGGAGAATCAAAATTATTAAAATATTGCATACTAAGATTAGATTTCGTTATGAACATATAGCAGTTTGGGCAATAATTTTCTTTCATGTAAAGCGAACTAACGCATTTGATTATATATATTCTATGACAATATTTTTCTCCGTTTAGTTAAGAAAACATTTCTCAATAGAAATTATTCTACTTTATATGAGAGTAGATTTGCAGTATAAGTGATAAAAATTATTTTAAAGCGGTACATCAAATGGTACAAGGTTGACTGCTCCATACAAATCTATAAAATTCAATTTGAAATTTATTGACAATCAGTTGCTAAACTTGTACTAAATTATTCACAGCTTTTGTCATTCATTTCTCATATTAGAGTAGTTAGTAAATTAATTTAGTGATAAAGCAATGAAATGGAATAGTATTCGTACATGACAGTTTGTTTAAGGAATTACATTGGTCTTTGCTTTTATATTAGTATTGTAGTGCTATCCGTCAGAATCACACTCTAATTTGCAATGCAGACATACAATTTAAGAACATGATGTTTTTTTTTGTTTCTTTCAATTTAATCTGCAAGAAATAAAAAGCTAATTTGTTTAAAGAAATCTTATTGTGAATAGAAAAAGAAATAACACTATATGAATACAAATAATCGCTGGTCTGATTGCAGTCCGCTTAAGACATATCATTTGCTTTGAGGAACTGGAATATGTTGTTTTATATGTATATTAGAGAACACCAAGAAGTTTTACTCGACTGGATCTTTCTTTTCCCCTTTAGGCCTTATTTTGGAATGATATGCAAGTTTGACAAATGTGACGGAAGCATATGCCCGTTATATTTCCTTTTCGTCACCGCAACAATTTTGCAAGCTTTCACCAGTATACCCTCCGCAAAACATGACACAAAACATATACACTTACATACACACACACACACACATATGCACACATACACACATACATATGCACACACACACACACACACACACACACATATATATATATATATATATAAAACCTTATAGATATGTATATATCACCATACATACACGTGCGCACGTATGTATGTATGTATTGTGAAGCGAATTGTTTAACGATGAAATTATATTTGCTGCAAACTTTTCTTTCACAATGATCGATTTTTCTCTCCTTCCTTCCTGCGGGGCTCGATGATAATTCAACGTGCCCCATTCAAGTAATTTCTTGCCTATTTGCTAATTTCAAAACAATTCCTTTAATCTTCGCTTTTACAATTAAGATCATAAAAGCAGTTAATTAATAAATGTTTAGGATGTAGTTTGTGCATGTATGCTGAAACTTACGAATAGCTTTACTTCCCGAAAGTTTATAAAAGTATGCTACATATAAAGTTCTGAAAGCTCATCCGTGTTACGAATTATGTTTTATGAAACAATTTTTGGATAGTAGTTATTTTGTTCTTTTTTCATTGGGTAAAATATAAATGCGTTTCCTTCACGTAACAAAGACTTAGCTCATTCTGTTCATATTCTTTTCTGTCACCTATAAACGCACCATATTAAGAGATTGATTTGATAAATATCTGCGTTTTATCAAGCGTGTATAGAGCAGAAAATAATATTAAGGACTGGCTTATGAAACTATTTGATTTAGGAATCACTATAACTTTCAGAATGTATTATTTGATTTAATATTATAAACTTGGATATACGAATATAGAATAATATGTTCGTGAGTGTTTGATATATCAGAGCTAGTGAGGAAGTAATTGGTACAACTTATTACTAAGGTACAATATCAAGGTGAGTGAATTTCCCAATATATAATTTATTATTTTATGTCTTTATATATGTATGTATGTATATATATTATATATATATATGTATATTTATATATATAATATATATATTATATATATATATATATATATATATATATATATTATATATATATATAACTTATTCACGTGATTACTTTTATTCAATAGATTAATAGATCTGTCTGTTCACCTGATCGTTGTCATTCAAAAATTTATCGATCAACCCATTAAAACGATCGTAGGTATTCACCGATCGTAGGCTCACCGATAATCGGTGGAACCACGCAGTTGTCGAGTGGTACCCGCACGAGCGGAAATGACCACCCGGAAGACCTCCACGACGGTGGAGTTACGATTTCAGGAGGACGATTGGGATCACGTGGATGAGAAAGGCGCGATCCAGAGAGTAGTGGACAGCGTGCTGTGACCAGCGGTGTCAAATGGACGCCTGACGGACTGGTCGGTCAAGTGATCAGGTGATATAGTTATATATTTAATTATTTATATATATATATATATATATATATATATATATATATATATATATATATATATACGGCAAAGCAAGCAGAAGAGGACAATCTCAAACCCCCATGGAGTAATGCCGGCAGAAGAATGCAACGCCTGGCGGGCAGGCGTGACAAAGGCAGATAGACTCCAGCACTTCGCTGCAACCAACCTCAACAAAGCTGCACGTCTCAATACTTGACCCGCAATGGAGAAGTTCCTGGCCAAGTGCATGCGCGTGGCTGTCGTGCAGCTACGATCACTTCAAACAATTTACTCAGCGACTAGCTTCGTCTTTCTACTGTTTGAGTCTCAAGAAAAAAGAACCCATTGCCGATGGTACCGCGGGCGCCAGAGGCAGGTTTGGAAAGCTTGATGCCCCACATTGGCTGCGAATCTTAGATGGTCGCTCTACAAGGAATAGCCGTGACATTGGATTTCGGCAGCACGACTCGTGACAGGGCTAGCCTCTTTAGGAGCTCTTAGAGAACGTGGGGTAAACATCGGACAGGGCAACTCAATCTGGCCGGCATACCGCAGCTGGTGGACCTCCCACTCAGCGGCCAAAATTCTACTTCTACTCATCCATCATCTAAACTAAATCCTTTATTTCAAAACCTCTGACGGCCAGAAACATCCGCACTCTCCAGGACAATAGTGGCATTAATCGTTCGGAGCGACGAACAGCCCTCGTCTGGACGGAACTTGCCCACTTCTGCATCGACGTGGCAGCCTTCAGCGAGAGTAGCTTCCTGGAGAAGGCAGCATCAGAGAAGCTGGCTCCAAATACACCATGTTTTGGAAGAGAAAAAATCCTAACGGAATACGCATCCACGGTGTTGGCCTTGCCATCGAAACGAAACTCGTGGATTAACAGACTGGTCCAAACTGCTGTCAGCGAACACCTGATGATTGTTCGGATCCCGCTTATTCGAGACAGATGCCTTAAGCTGATCTCTGTGTACTCTCACTTCTGAAGACGACGTCAAGGCCTCGTTTTACAATCTGCTGGACCGCGCACACACACACACACACACACACACACACACACATATATGTGTATATATATATAGATATATATATATACCGAGAGAGAGAAATTAATATATAAATTTATAAATAGATAGACATGTATATATATATATATATATATATATATATATATATATATATATATATACGTTTAAATATTTGTTGTGCAAGATTTTTTATGTGAAGTCGTGTGTTGAAACAGGTATTGTTATATTTCGGAATGGTCATATTCCCAGTTTAGCCAAATAACACCAAATATATAGTGCGGGTGTTTTTATTGGCTAAACTGGCAATATGACCATTCTGAAATATATATATATATATATATATATATATAATATATATATATATATATATATATATATATATATATATATATATATATATATATATATATACATATACATACATATGTGTATAAGTTTTCTTTCCTACTCTACGGTAAAGGAATCAATCAAATGAGTAACTCCATCTTCGCCTTAATAAAATGTTTTTTATCTTTTTTTTATCTTTCTGTAAGCCTATATCAGTTCTCTTGGAAAGGAATTTGTGATCAAATGAATCCCATATGTGCGAACCATATTATACATTTCGACTGTTATTTTAAGTAATGCATTAATCACTGTGCACATTAATTAATTACTTGTTCTGTTACCAGAGATTAAGTTAAGATTTGGTCGATATATTGTTGGCTGAATGACCCCCTAGAAATGATATCTGGCTTTTCTCATAACATTGCATTTATTGTACGTTACTTGCGATAACGCCTACTCGTTACGGCACTGATAATTACTAAATTCCATCTTAGTTAATTATATTTGTGGTAAAATGTTAATGTCAAATTAAATTTTAATAAATAGAATTTTAAAATTGCTTTAGCAATTAGTCGAATTTTAAAAGATATTTGATAGTTATTCAGAAGCGTTTATTATTAATCGTCTAGAATTCTTCAACAAAAACTCCTACGATTTTAAGAATGTTAACGGCAATGATGACGATAATGATGTTGACGATAAAGAATGCAACGCCGATGATGACACTGATGATGGGGATGGAGAGGAAACTAAGAATATGACGGGCATTTGTGGTAGTGACTGTGGTGATGCGACTGAGACTTTGAAGGCGACGAATGTCGGGATTATGATAAACATGATTATAATTAAAGTTCATATATGCTCCCATTCATATATAATTGGAGTTTGTAATCTTTTTTCTTCTATCCTTTTACTCATTTCAGTCGTTATTAAAATGCGGACATGCTGGAGTAAAGCTTTCAAGAAATTTAGATAAATGATTCGACCCAGGTACTTTTTTTCTACTTTAAACCTGGTATTTATTGCATCTGTATATTTTGCCGAACTGCTAAGTTAAGGGACGTAATCACACCACCACCGGCTGTCAAGCAGTTGTGGGGGACAAACACAAGTACAGACACGCGTTTACACACACACGTACACACACATACACACACATATATAGAACGGGCTTCTTTTCAGTTTCCGTCTACCAAATCCACTCACAAGGCTTTGGTGGGCAAGCGGCTATAGTAGAAGACACTTGTCCAGGGTCTCACGCAGTGGCACTGAAGCCCGAACCAAGTGGTTGGAAAGTAACCTTCTTACCACCCAACCACTCCTGCGCCTATACTCTAAATGAACACCTTGTTTTTTTGTTTATTTTTAAATTGCAAATACGTGTCAAAATTCTTTCAATTTCTACAACTCTGCAACTCTTAAGATTGTGACTTTGCAGAATACAAATATCATATGATGTTTCTAAGAAAGAGTAATCCTCTAATAACAGGTAATTTAATCAACAGCATAAATTCAAGACATTTTGAAACAGAGGGCTAAGTATACAAAACGCAGAATGGCGATTTTGAGCAGAACATGCATGCAAACTAATGGAACAGAACGATGAAAGTCATTTACGTATGCTCCATAATCAACAGTTTTATTTATTATGATAATATTTCTAAAGAAGGCGGCGAGCTGGCAGAAACATTAGCGCGCTGGGCATTTTTTGTAAGCCCTGTAAAATAACTCGGAAGATTGGGCCTCCATCCGGGCTTTCTGTGATACTGTTAAAGCCAGGCATTTTTCAGCACCCCGACTGACAACAAAACTACACAACCATGTTGAAACAAATGGTGAATTGTTTTATTGTTACTTCTGGTTTAGACATCACTTGTAATAAATCTGATATAAAGTTGTTTCAATATTGCAACAGAAATTTAATACAACTTAAATTTACATTTTACTTATTTCTCATTAAAAATGAATATAAAATAAATATATTGAAATTCCTTTATTTCGTTCAAATTATTCTTCTTAACAGAACCCAAAAGTAAAAATAAAAATAAAAATGACAATTAATTCTAGAATTCTCAACAATAGAGGTTTTTAAGCCCATTTCTCTTTCTTTTCCTGATTTAACATATCCAAGGAAAACCTAGAGTCTGGGTCAAAATTTACTTCTTCCTTTTAACGCATGCGCACCCGGCACATCTCTGAGGGTGTTGATTTTCTTTTTTGGTAAATTACTGAAAGGTTGTGAGCCCGTCAATCTTAAGCTTTACTGCATTGTTTTGATAATACTTTCATGTTATAACAAGCCACAAGATGAATTTATCCCTGTCTGAAGAAGGTTTAATCTTTCATGTACGTATGTGTGCTTTTATGCGAAAATTCAGCTGTAAACATATTGTCTAATTAAAGTAAGATCGGCTCAATATCCTTTCTATTATAGGCACAAAGTCTAAAATTTGGGGAAAGGGCCAGTCGATTACATCGACCCCAGTGTTTTACTGGTACTTAATTTATCGACTCCGAAATGATGAAAAGCAGCATCGACTCCGGTGGCATTTGAACTCAGAACGTAAAGACAGGCGAAATACCGCTTAAGCATTTTGCCCGGCATGTTAACGATTCTGCCAGCTCACTGCCGTAAGACCGCCTCTATATCATGAAATGTCCACGGAGATTCCAATCATTGACATCCAGTTTCTGGCTCTGATCTTCAGACCTATAAAAGAATTACTCACACGAAGAAATATCCTCAAATACCGTAATTCGTTTACTCATAATTTAGTTCGTTTAATTGGTAAGAATGCTGTTCATAGTGCTTGTGTTGTGAAGGATAATTTCATTAGCATTAAATACACAAATGCTACTTTGTCATTCACAGCGATATACTTACTACGTTATACTGACTTACTCTAATATTACTAATATTTCTCCATTAATATAAATGATTTGTTGGTATCGAAATTGGTTGAATATATTTGAAATTCACCGCATTCAACATATTACTACTGAATTCCAAAGCGTAAAGTTAAGAATGACATAAACGAGTTTGATAGTCAGTGGCAGAAGCGGTAACATCATTATCCACACTTTTCGAATGTATTAGACGTTTTTACTCCTCAAAGCAAATCGACTTATTGCGATATTCTAAGAAATACTTAATTGGTTTGATATTTGATTAGGGGTTTTATTGTCGTGTAGCCGAAGGTCATGCCTGATTGATCAGAAGGAATTATGTTAAAACGCCATTCCAAAATAATACTATTATTTTGTTTTCTTCTGGACTAATGACTGCAGTTAACCTCCGGAATAACGAATTGTTTTACAACTCGTTAAGATTTGACTGTTATGTCTAGCAGGATTAATGGCCACGAAACTACAATTTCTATGTTTGACCTGATATTTAGTCATCTTATTCTTATTCTAATGATCTCTCCAAAATGTGTTTTCAATGATTAAATTACATCATAGGGACCTTTAAACATTTATTTATTCAGATGCCAGTTTGCGATGGGACAGTACCTTTCCTTGTTAAGGTACAAGCTACCAGGTGGTATTGTATATAGTCCCTGTGCATTCAATTTCACTATCAAGTAATGGCTCAAATTGTGTCTATAAAAAATAGTATTTGTTCAAGAAGATACGCACTGATGATCGAACAAAATATCTCATGGTTACGTGGCAAACTTAGTCATCCGGCAGTACTGCAAATACAGCTAGAGATTAACGCATTTTAATTATTATCTTTTGCTGTTTAGGGAAAATATGGGCAAATTTTGTAGATAAGGGCAAAAAAAAACACTATAAATAGCTGAAAAAAATAAGACCTATAAAATACCGCAAAACGTTCACTTATATGCACGTAATACGATAGTACTACAGGAATGGAATGTTATCAATTCAGTTTTAATGTTTCCGTAAATGCTCACAAGTGTGTTTATCTTTTACAGTCACATTGAAATTCATTTTGTTAGTGATATGAATTTGTTATGAATTGATACCATTAGGAATTTGAAATATTTTTTGTGGTTATTATTGTTGTTTATTTTTTAATTAAATTTTATTAAAATGTATTTGTTTTACTTTGCTTTGTTTAAGCTATCGTCATGGGAAATATCGGTTATTTGCTCTCTTAAAGCAGCTTTGTCGAAAATTCCCGTTGTATTGATATGCATGAACGGAGCTTCAACGTAGTTGCTCAACATTCTAGAAAGAATATTGAAAGTTCCTTCAATTTAAGCTATGGCATTTTAAGCAAAAAAGAAGGATGGCATTTTATAATATAATTTTAGGTTCAATGCATGTGAAAATTAGATGGGATTGCCGTGCTTGGATTGTTCTTGCATCATGTATTTGCTCCGGTAATACAGAGTTCATGTATGATGAACACAGTGAAAGCACAAATGCAGGTGCACTCTTAACCAATCTGCTCTAATTTAATTGTAAATTTATAATTGTCATAGATAATAGTTGATAGGTCGTGGGGCTTGCGCTTCCGACAAAATTCCTTGTGCTTTATCCTCATGCATATTTTCTGTATGCAAATACTGCTGAGGTCAGTTCGCTGTCTAACATATCAGAACTGATAAAAGTATTTTAGCTGTGAAGTGTTGGAATCGATAACATAAGACCCAAAGCCATGGCCTTAAGCTTGAGTTTAAAACATGCTGATTCTTCCAAAGAGTGGATGAGTGATAGAAATCAGTGGATTTACTGCGAGCAGTGGATTGGCAGGAGCGTTAGATCGCTTGTTAAAATACATTGTGACATTTAGTCATGACTTTTAACGTTCTGAGTTCAAGTATAGCCGGCGCCAAATTTGACTAATTCTACTGCATCTCATAAAATAAATTACCCGTTAAGTAGTTCTTCAGGTATGGACGAAATTAATGCTAGCATTTTCATATATAATTTTCAATTTGTAGGTCTTTGTGAATATCGGAGAAAAATTCAACCTGAGTAAAAACTACGCCAGAGTCACATTTAGATTCAGGTTCGATAAATAAAGGTATAATACGGTATCGAGTGTTATTTTAACCGCCTGGACTCTCCTTTGATACAGGGGCACTTTGCAGGATTATAAATAACAATTGATTGGATTTCTTATCCAACCAACGACTCTACTCACAAACTGGGATGCGTTATCTTATTTTGTTTGATTAGTGAGCGTCAGTTCAGACTGTTTGACTATGTCGCTTGATTTTTAGAGTTAGAGCCTGCATACCCTGTTCACTTCACTTTGGATCAGGTTGGGTTGTCCGATAATTTTTGTCGGCAACGTGTCACATGGTCACAGCAGATGAGGAGGTATCCCGAGGAGATGGAGACTTCCTGGGACGTTGCTTGACGTGTTACCCGGGATGATCCTGGAATATATCAACAAATGGTGAATGCAGGTACGTGCTGCAACGGTGCATGACTCCACAGCTGAGTTCACTTGGTTTAAATGCAATCTCCAATGTATTATAACATATTTTGTGCATCTTTTACAGTTTAATTCGCTGATTTCTCGTTGTTGTTTACATAAAATTCAATCAAATATACATACGATGAAATTCGTTCAAGAACTGGCAATCCTTCGATTTCTATACACTGCAAAATATCCTTTATTCAAAGTAACGTAAGATTTGTTGTGAGTATGTTAAGGATCCCTTTCATCACATTGCGTCCTATATAAATATATAATAGCTCCTTCTTTTTCTTATAGGCAAAGCATCTATGTACGTAGATGTCGCTTCTTTGACGAGAAACGAAACGATCTTTTGGTTTGTAATACAACACCTTGTTCACTGCGTTACCGCCATTGCTCATGACATTAACGTAGAACAGAAGAAAGTATAATTATATAACTTGGAAAGAAATATAAATTTAGTTTTCAGTCATACATAATAACGGTGTTCTATTTCGATAACTAGCTGTTCCTTATAAGGAAATGCCTATGAACAGATGTTATTTGCTTGAAGGACCGCACAGAGAGAAAGGAATAAACTGATGACTGGAAAAGTCTTTTATACATATACAATACAATTGTATAATAGAAACAATATTTAATAGTTATTTGACACCGAAATTGCACATTCAATATTGCAATTTATTAATGTTTCAGGCGGTAATTCAGTTAATGCATATAGCTGCATGTGTATGTAAACACAAACACACACACACAGAGAAATATATGTGCGTTTATCTAAAATCTAACAGTTTGAAACTTCATTGAGGGTGACAGCCTTGGAACTCTAAATTCTATCGAAACTCCGAGTTTACTATCAAACCTTATTATAACGAATACATCTTTCCACTCTTCCCTAACTATTGCGTAATATTCGTAATATGTAAAATAGAGTTTAGTATAATTTGAACCTCATACATTAATATATATACATACACACACACACCACACATATATATATATATATGAATGTATGTGTATATATATATATATATATATATATATATATATATATATATATAATATATATATATATATATATATATATATATATATATATATATATATATATATGTATATATATATATATATATATGTACCTGAGAGAGGGAGAGAGAGAGGTGAAAGAGATACGTGTGTGTGTGTTTATATATAGGGAAAATAAATATCAGAGCTACATATTTACATATATTAAAATTTCTCTTCTTGATGGTGAGTAATGGTAAATTAATGTTGGAAACTCTTCTCTATCTCCAACAGATACCTCATTGTTTCAAGCGTTTCAACGTTTCAAAATTGTACATTTTTACATCTTGATTTTTGAGCTGTACTCTCGTTACGTCCGATGCATTGACGATTTCCGAAGGGATCTTGTAACTATACATCATTTTTTATTGAGTGTCGTAGAGCATCCAATTAAAATTATCTCCAATATTGCGAAGTGTTAATCCATACTGCTTGCCAGTTTGGAGATCTGCCAGCCATCTAAATTTATAGTTATATATCATTGGTGAAAGATCAGTGATAGTGCAAAACAGAAAACAGTCGCATGCTTTACGACTACAGGTAGTATTTCTCAAAATTAGAATTCATTTTCTATTTGCTCACGAATCACACTCGGGGAGTGTTTTCGGAGTTTAACCATTACTAGTGAGAATATGTTTAAAAACAAAATTAAGAACGATAATTTGCCCAGGTGATATGAGTCCTCAGATATATATGAAATATTACTATTAAAAATTGATTACTGAATAACGAATATAAGCCACCTTATTTTCTCTATTCAAAAAGCACAGCTCAGAAATTTACTGAGTTAGTAGTTTCTATTACCTAACCTGTATTTGAAATCCACATACATATCTGTCTGTGTATCTATCTCCTTATCTATCTATCTATCTATCTATCTATCTATCTATCTATCTATCTATCTATCTATCTATCTATCTATTTATCTATCTATCTACCTATCTATCTATCTATCTATATATATATCTATCTATCTATCTATCTATTTCTGTATATATGTTTCTTTGTGTGTACGTGTGCCTTTGTGTGTTTATGTGTGTGCGTGTGTGCCAAATGTGTGTTTCTGCATATATCACGTTCATTCACATTTGAGCACAATTACGCACCCACACAAATATAAGAATTCCTACAGCGAAATTGCCATAATACTAAAATAGTACCGTTGAATTATTTAGCAAATTCAATGGTATTAGTTTGCATTGGATTATACAAGAAAATTCTCGCTTCATTTGTCAAGCAATGGTCTTGAAACTGAGGTCTCATGCAAACAAATTCCCTTGCCACAAAAAGATACATGTATATATATATATATACATACATACATACATATATATATATATATATATATATATACATACATATATACATATACATATATATATATACATATATACATATATATATATACATACATATATATACATATATATACATACATACATACATATATAAATATATATATATATACCTATCTATATATATATATATATATACCTATATATATATATATATATATATATATATATATAAATTCGCATACACATACATGCACTGATACATATATGCCTATATATATTTCTATGTGCCTATCCCACTTTTTTAACATGTTATATATATATATTTATATGTATGTATGCTTGTATGTGTGTGTATGTTTCTGCGTATGGGTGTGTGCGTGTCAGTGTTCGTGTATGTATGCATGGATGTATGTATGTATATATGCATGCATTCATTCGTTCAAAATTATTTTGTTTCTATTCATTCTGTTTCATAGAACAGCCGACAATTTCAAACACAATAAGTTAGGTTCTAATACAATTCAGAGAATAATTAGTTGTAGCAAGAACGACATTTCTTTCTTTTTAATTTCAGTACAGTATTGATTCCATCGAGAATTTTTCCATGTGACTGAATAATATATTGACATAAGACTACATATCGTATATATTAATTTTTTTCCAAAATATTATATAATACTATATGAAAGTTTTCCCATAAGGATTTACAGCATTCCATGTAAATTCCATTTTGACAGTAAATATTCATAAAATAATAACTGCTATGTGATACTGATATTATTTCCTGTTTTATAAAATCCAAGTAGATAAAAAAGAAATAAGGCAATCCTTTGTTGCGTATAATGTTTGCTCGGTTGCAATTTATTCAATCGTAACTAAATATAATTGAATCTCTCCGTTGGATCTAAATTGAGACTCAGTGAGACGTAAGTAAAACAGAAACTTTAGAACAGTATTCGGTTTGGTCTCTTGGAAACTACTTCAACGATACTTACCCGGTGGCACAGTTATTTCCACTCCAAATACTCAACTTGCTCGATATAGAAATGTCGCACAATTTCCGTCCCAAGCTAAATACGTTTGTACGTACGTATATACTTATAGTTTTAAAACAAATATATACCTACCTACATACATACAGACAGACATAAACACACGCACACACATATATACACATAGATATATGAGAGTGAGTGCATGCATATCCATTTATCCCTCTCCCTATCTCTATATATACATTATTCTAGAAATCTATCTCTTTGTCTGTATGTATGTGCATATGTACTTACATACACACCTACAGACTTAGGATAGCATTTTACATAAATGCTGAGATGAAATTATAAGACTTCCTGTAGTTCCATGGGATATAACTTTTTAATAACTAGGGAAATACTGTAGGAAAACGAAATTACCGGTAAGTATGTAAACACACGCGAAAATAAGCATACAATCAATCAGGGTTTATACACCTCGCCACACACATCTAGATAGACAGACAAGCAAACAGACTGATAGAAAGACAGTATATGTTCACATGCATACGCGCTTTATATATTATTTATATATGTATATATACGCAGAAAGTATATGTGCATATTTACTCTTTTACTTGTGTCAGTCATTTGACTGTGGCCATACTGGAGCACCGCCTTTCTTTTTTAGTTAAGCAAATCGACCCCAGGACTTAATGGGCTCTGAACCATCGGTCTCTTTTGCCAAACCGTTAAGTTACTGGAACGTAAACACACCAGCATCGGTTGTCAAGCGATGTTGGGGGGGGGGGACAAAACAGACACACAAACATATACACATACATATATATATACATATATACATATATATATATATATATATACACACACACACATATATATATATATATATACGACGGGCTTGTTTCAGTTTCCGCCTGGCAAATCCACTCACAAGACTTTGGTCGGCCCGCAGTGGGACTGAATCCGGAACCATGTGGTTGGTAAACAAGCTACTTACCACACAGCCACTCCTACGCCAGTTATATACGGATATCTTTTATGTATATCTATATAGAAGTATCTATATACGCGTGATTATATATGCATGTTTTATGCAAATAGATGATATAATTATATATGTATACTTATTTACTTTTGTATATATAACCCTGTCGTCTATCTATAAATCCTACACTGTCCGTACTGCATGTATATATGTGCATTATGTGTATGCGTATGTATATACGTGTTTGGTCTGATGGTTTGACTTAAAGAACATGTATATGCCCACTCCCTTCACCTAATTTGGCGCCTTGTGATCTATCTTTCGTACTTACTCATTAATGGCTTGAAAAATGACGTGCAAATAACGTGAAAATAAAAATGAACATAACTCTAGGGTGAAGGATTGACATTTTTCCTCACAGAATACTTTAGTGTAAAGGGTAACTATGCCATATGTAAAACGAAAGCATGGGGTAGAATTTAGTCGTTTTACTTGAGTAGAATTGGTACAATGCTAAAAATATCCGCAGAAAAAATATTTGCAGAAGCAGTGCAAAAGTCAAATAAATTACGGAGCTTTTATGTGTGTTTATGATAGGATGCTGTTGGCATAAATCTTCATTCTAGTCAGTCACATGGTTTTATTTGCTATAATGAATGATGCATGTTTGAAACGTGGTTATAATGGTGTGATATATGTTGTTTCGAATCACTTTGGAGTTGCCCTTACACTTTAATAGGTGACATCATTATATGGCTACAGTTTGTGCTTTTTTAGCCACTCAATGATTTGAAGAGTCAATCTATTGTTTAAATGTTCTGACATCAATCCATTTCCGTGATTGGGTTTGAAAAAAGAATATTTTCATTATGCTATGTGTTCCCAACATCGTGACTCTTTTATAGGTCTATAATTTCGTTGTCAGTAATCGTGTTTGGTTTTATTCCACATCGTAAATGATTAGCGGATTGCGTCCATCTTTACATTCTGAATTGAAATTTATCCGGAGTCAACTTTGCCTTTCATCCTTTAGGGATCGACTAAATAACTAACAGCTCAGCACTGCGGTTGATGTAATCGACTAGCACCGTCTCCCAAATTTGCAGGCTTTGTGCCTAATAGCACAATATATATGTACACATATATATATATATATAATATATATATATATATATATATATATATATTCAGAGGGTGTTTTGGTTGAGTAATTAAAATGCTGTTAGTCCTTTTTGATACTGTAAAAATTCATTTCTTAAATAAAAACTGTGTCACCTTACATCTATTATTTACAACTTCATGTTTAATATCTACAATTTTCTTTCAATCAGGTGACTAACCAGAATCTTTTCCCTATCAGACCTTACACGGACACTGATCACATTAAATAAGCTACGTTAAAACACGACACCTTTTTTTATACACAAATCGCTATATAACGCCAAGCAGGCTTCCATTATCTATTGTGAAACCATTCATTTAAACAAGCCTTAATACGACACTTTGTTAAATATCCAGTGGGATGATTTCTTAAATCATTCTAGTTTTCTAATTAGACTATATAATTACCTCTCGAATTTAAATGATTCACCAATTTCCGAAGATTATTTTCACCTTGTCGCACGCTTTATAGCTTAGCCCCTTACTAATAAGATATATTATATTGGCTATTATTTAATTCTACGCCTTTCCATTTTCAGTTCCCATTTATTGTATGCGTGATTTCTAAGATACTTTAACATTAATTTATTTATAGTGATATGGATATAGAAAGTACAAATACCGATTACTCAACCTAATTATACTAAATAGAAATGAAAATTTCAAGTAGCATCTACTTTACCGAAATACTCGCTTAATATATTATTCACGCTTTAAAAAGTTTCGGATGAATTCTAACTTTTTTTAAGAAGCAAAGCTATTGGGAAAGAAAAAAAGCTATGAATTCATGGCATAAACGCACTATTATTTCTCGTAGATAATGCATTTTTAAATCTTATGTTTCACATACTCTCCATGTTTCCAAATACGCTATGTAATGATGGTCTCTATTATGTCTAGCAGTGAATCTTAGAAATTCTTCTGTTTTAGATCTATGTTTATTTTTATTTTTTTGTTGAATGATATATAACTGCTATTGGTTACAGCGAGGCTGTGGAAGCGCAATGGCCCAGTGGTTAGGGCAGTGGACACGCGGTCATAGGATCGCGGTTTCGATTCCCAGACCGGGCGTTGTGAGTGTTTATTGAGCGAAAACACCTAAAGCTCCACGCGGCTCCGGCAGGGGATGGTGGTGATCCCTGATGTACTCTTTCACCACAACTTCCTCTCGCTCTTACTTCCTGTTTCTGTTGTACCTGTATTTCAAAGGGCCGGCCTTGTCACTCTCTGTGTCACGCTGAATATCCCTGAGAACTACGTTAAGGGTACATGTGTCTGTGGAGTGCTGAGCCACTTACACGTTAATTTCACGAGCAGGCTGTTCCGCTGATTCGGATCAACCGGAACCCTCGTCGTCGTAACCGACGGAGTGCTTCCATCCCCATACAGCGAGCCTAGTGCTTCAATTGTAATTATTTTATCGAACCCGGAAGGATGAAAGACAAATTCGACTCCTACGGAATTTGAACGTAGGACGTAGAAACTGACGAAATGTCGCTAAGCATTTTGCCTAGCATACTAAATATTCTGCTAGCTTACCGTCTTTGTATGATATATAACTTACATTAGAAAATAATTTTATGACTATGTATTTTAGTGAATAAAATAAAATACACCATATATATATATATATATATATATATATATATATAAATCATTTCTACTATAAGCACAAGACATGAGACTTTGAGGGAGAAGTTTAATCGATTGCATTGACTTTAATGCTCAAGTGGTAGTTATTTTATCGATCCCGAAGGATGAAAGGCGAAATAGAAGTCGGCGGATTTTAAACTCAGTTAAGCATCTTAATTGGCATGCTCTGTCTGTCTCTCTTTCTTTCTCTCTCGCTGTATATGCATGTGTGTGTGTGTGTGAGTGTCTCTGTGTGTGTGTGTGTGTGATCTACCAATAAGAAAATCATAAACATCAGAATATAATCGTTTAACGTTAAAGTTTGTAGATATAAGACTTGTTACATTTATGTACGTACATATGTACGCTCACATCGACATACACACATATGTATATGTATTTATAACTGTACACACATCTGTCTATGAAGATAAGTAGTTAGATATTAGGCACAAACAATTTCTTCGATTCAATTAATAGATATCCTAACTGAAATTAAACTAAATGTAGAGCAGTAAATTTTAAAACTCAAACGTAGCTTTCAACTGAAGGAAAACTAAAATGAATAAATTTTGTGAAATCAACATATAAATGTGTTTCTATAGAAGTTTTTGTGTATTTCGTGATGTTTATAATAGTTAAATGCTTTGATCTACTTGGATTTTCCTTTAATTCCGAGTAATTTTCCTTCGAATTTGTTTTGAACTAATAGTTTACAGTAGCAAGTATACAGGTACGCACTGTAAAATATCACAGAAAACTGGAGTGGTAAAAAGGTTTTTCCAATCTGATATTTCCCATACAAGAATGGTAGCATTCTGTAATACTTAATTTGAAATGTTAAATGTAGCCACAAGGGAAATAACCTATTGTGTCACATGGATTCGTAGTCGATATATTTCAAGGATTATTTTATCAATAGAAATTTAATGAAGGGCAAATTTAAGCCCCGCTGGGCTCCGAATTCAAAATTCCTTAAGCTTCCACTCTAAGCTTTAAATTATGGCCTCAAATACTTTGTATTTTATTCTGTAGTTGACAGAGTAAGCTAAGTAATGTAACCTAGAATATTCTTTCTTTACCTTAAGGGAGTCCTTAATACGGTTTAAAGTTCAGATTTTCAAAAGAGAAAGATGATTAAACAACTATTTTCTGTTGTTTTCCCCGCAGTTACTTTGTTATTTTCATGTATATAATTAAATTACCAAAAATTAAAAAAGAAAAAAAACACAAATCTAATTTAGCTTAGATTCTAATTAAATGTAACGCGAAAATAATGAAATGAAATTTTGCATTCCTTGCAACTATTACTGTGTGTCACTTTCCAATGTGACTATGCAGAGATGTGCCTTTAATACATACAAATCAGTAGTTTTATTATCTGTTACTGCTTACACTCCTACAATACAATCTGTTAGTGCTAGAAATGTTACTGAAATAAGGTTCTTGTCGGTATCTCTACTTAAAATCATACCCGCTTTCACTATAATTGAATTGAAGGAGAATTCAGGACATCAGCGTGGATAATTAAAGAGTTTAAGAAACAATTCAGAATGTGTTGTGGAATACGAATTCATTTCCCACAATAATATTTCACTATATGACAGATAACAAAAGGCAAGTAATAGAACATTTTAAAGAAACTCATTAGGTTTGGCCCAACAGCAATTCATTTGACACGATACAATATCAGTATATGATAGATTGAACGATGAGAAAACAGGCGATATCTTAAATCATACATACGGTTAATCTTACTTACATATATTGGTTTCAAATTTTGTCTGCAATTTCAGGGGACGGAGTAAGTCAATTAGATTGATCCAACTGCTCAACTGGTAATTATTTTATCGAACCCCAAAGGATGAAAGACAAAAACGACCTTGGTAAAATTTGAACCCGGAAAATAAAACCGGACGATATGCCACTAAGCATTTGCCCGGCGTGCTATCGATTCTTTCAGCTCGCCACCGTTGTAATTCCATATAATATGAACAAGAAATAGAGCATTGGCAGGGATAATTGAATTAAGTCATGTCAGATGAAAAATTAGTGTAGCAATATTTAAAATCCTACGTCACTAATATACCAATACTTCATTTGCTGAAGCAACCCGAATAATTACTAGTTTTTCATTTAATGATAAAATAGTCAATGTTTTGTAGTTATTCCATAGTGGGTAGAACTTTGTTAACCGTATGGCATATTCAGAAAACATTTAATTTACTCTATAGTTTCTTCTGTTTTTCAAACTTTGTTTTGAGAAATGGACAGTACGTATGTTCTTTTGCATGCTTTCATATACAAAGAAGAGAATGAAGAAAAATTACCCTGCAAACAGATTCCAGTTCTCAAAGCTTGTTACAATTACTCATACTAATATTCTTCTTATACAGTAGAGTATAAAATAATAATATGCAGCAAATTCCGTCAGGGTCAACCCTGCCTTTCATATTTTCGGAGCCGATAAATTAAGTACCAGCTGCTTACTGCGGTCGATCTAATCGACTAGCCCCTGCCCCCCAAGTTAGGGCCTTGTACCTAGAGTACAAAGTAATATTTTTGTTATACATGTTTCTATATTTTTAGTAATACTTGAAGCTAGTATAAACCATGTTTTCTGAAACATTTTTGTTTTATTTGTTTACCAATCAACGAAAAATTATTTTAGTTGTAAGATTTTCGAAAACATTACAATTTAAAAATTGAAATGTATTCTAATATGAAGACAGAGCGCCGAGCAATTAAGAGAATAGTAATTTTAGAGAATACACAAATTATTATTACTTTCTCAGAAATGGTCGTATGTTTTAATGTTCATTTTGCAGTCGCGTGCTTCCGGATATAGTTTCAACATATGAACTATTTCGTGAGTTGTGTATTCTATTTTGACCCTGGAGACAAATGAATTTTGGGTGAAATTGTTAAATGCGTGCGTGTATATATATATATATATATTATATATATATATATGTGTGTGTGTGTGTGTGTGTGTGTGTGTGTGTGTTTGCGTATATGTGTACATGCGTGCGTGTGTTTCTGTCTCTTTGCATTTGTAACTCCACTGTTTCCTATGTTCGCGATTTTATGCCCTTGAAAGTAGAAATTCGGTAACAAGTGGCCGGTAGAATAAGTACAAACCAAATTTATAAGAGCCGTCCAATCAAATGTGCCAGAGAGTCGTGTCAGCACAGTGACTGAGACAAGATAAAGAATTAAACTTTTTTAAATCATTTTTTTTATTACTCTATCATTGATTTTTAAATGGTATTGAGTGAAGTAGAGATGGAAAACGTTGGCACAGTTCAGCCATAGATGTTGCATTGATATCGAACGCAAATTTGAATGTTGGAGACAGAAACATGTTTACAATAGAACCATAAAATAAGTAATTCTGCCCATTATTTAGAGAAATATTTACAGCTGCACAGCCTAAAGGAAACACACCTTAGCTAAATATGTTCCCGTCACTTGAGCAGGTGATTAGTACACACATCGACTTACACCTAGGGATATATACTTCATAGCAAGATATGTTCACTGACAAGACTGTAAATAACGAATATATATAAAAATTAATGTCACTTTAAAGAAATTTATTTGTAATTACATTAACCCAGGAAAAAAGTTAAAAACAGAGAATAATGTATATCAATTACCACTTTTGAGCTTGATTTAAATTATTCCGTGATATTTTCTACCATGATGCATGGCTTTTTAAACTCCATTTATTTTATAATTTTCATACTTTAACGTTCATTTAATATTTGATTTATAAAGGAGATTAATATCTAATTATTAAGCAAAACATTCTGCTTCTGTACCATAATATTATATGATAGTGATTTTAAGCGTTACTGAATTGAATGTGTAATATACTAATGTATCTCCCAGATGACTTTGTGAAAGAATGACATTAAATTTGCTGGAATGGGTTCCCAAAATCTCCTGAAGCCCTACAAAAGCTTTTAACATTTTGTAATGCACACACTGGAAACCCTCATCAATTATACTATGCGAGCATTGCTGAAAATTACAAGGGTTGGTTTAAATTCCATTTCGGATATTATTACAGTAAAGATGCCAAAACGGCAAGATTTATGAAAATTAAGGCATCACTGAACTACGCATAATAGAAGATAAGCATTTCGCTTTCAGCCTTACATACCGAAAATATTGCTGAACATTTTTAAAGCGGAAACTTAAACTGTGTTCATGTTCTCACAATTAATAATATAAACGAAAGAAAATTATATCTCCTTGGTAATTTGAGAGCACAGTCCATCGACAACTAATTCACCTCTAGTCTACTCTAAAGAACTGATAAATACTACTACACTTGAACGGCGTTAAAGCGGTTCTAATAATAAAGCCCTTTCCTTAATTGCGGAAAATTGCTGTGTTGAGACTTCAAATAATACTAGATAAGACCGTGAATCTTATTTACTGATTGTCAGTATGGTTGTGCTATTCAGAAACCCGCTTTGCAGCAACTTGGTTTTATGTTTGATCTCTTTATACGACACCATAAGCAAGTGTCTTCTACCACAACCACGAAACGCACGACCAATATTTCTAAGTGATAGCATATATATATGTATATGTATATATATATATATATGCATATATATATATATATATACATATACATACATATATATACATACATATATATATATATATATATATATGTGTGTGTGTGTGTTGTGTGTGTGTGTGTGTGTGTGTTGTGTGTGTGTGTGTATAGGAGTGTTGTTTGCGTCTGCGTATGTTTGTGTGTATATTTGTGTTTCCGATCATTCGCCCACCAATTGCCAACCAGCAATGTTAAAAATGTCCCCTATGTCCCTGCCAGTTAGCGGTTCGGCAAAAAGATTGATAGATGTGCTATTGAGGAGTCGAATGGATCCTTCCGGGAAGAGCTCTAGCCTTGCTGCATTCCGATGACTTAAGCAACTAAGAAATAAAGCTAAAGAATGTAAGTATACCTTTTTCACATCCGATGTTATCTACTAAAACTTTACCTAAAAATGTTTGAACACGTGTCAATATTAGCCTCGATAATATCCGGAAGAATAATATCTTTTTTTTAACTATGCATTTGCATTTCCTATATAAATTCATATCGTTTGAATGTTGTCACTTGCATATTGATTTATGCGTATGCCTTTAAGATAATTGTCTACAAATTTGTACTTTAGTATTTTATATTTGTGTTGCCCTTGTAAAAAGTAAATAAATCATTTTGATTTTATGTTATCATTTGCTCTTTATGTTAATGTTGTTTTGTTGCTGTTGTTGTTATTGTGCTTCGTGTTACATGTTATATTTTTATAATCTTCTTACACGTCGTTGTTGTAGGATATATCTATTTTCTATTGCTAAAGTAAAAAAATGTTGGCTTTTTATGATGTACTTAATTCATGCAAGATGGTAAGAACATCGATATATATTCTCTTATTAAAGCAAAAAGGAAAAAAAAATGAAAAACGAAAATTCCATTAGATATCCGCCATATGTTTCCGCCATAAAGGCATATATAATTGTTTATTATGGTGACTATAATGATGATATACTTTCTATATCCTGTTGCGTATATCTTTATATTTTACGACCATAGGCGTTGAGAAAGTATTTAATGATTTCATGCATAAACATTAGTATGAACGTGAAAATTAATGAAAAACAATGTGTATTCGGTCAACAACCTACAGAGTATACGCAAATTAGGATAAACTAAATTCATGTAAATCAAGAACAACTTAATTGATGTAAACTAAAAATAATATACAGATGTAGCCATGTGCATGTTTCCCTCATCGTGAATTAAATATCCCTAAACAACATAAATAAAAGAAAATAATTTGGAATATACGATAGACTGCAAAAATTAGCCAAGCAACACAAACATGCACGGTGCCATCCGTTTCCACCACAGTCGACGTTTCATCAAAGCTTTTATTTAAGATTTGATAGACAAAAGCAATTCACACATACGCAGTCACCAATCTGCCTATACATACACAAACACACATTCAAGTATGCACAATTACACCCCATCATATACAGATATCGGTTTGAAATATTGGCAAGGGCCATTAATTTGTGGGGAGGGGATGCGTCGATGACATCGACACCATGCTCGAATCATACGTATTTTGTGAATCCCGAAAGAGACGAAAGATAAATCGACTGCGGTGGAATTTGAACTCAGAACGTAAAGATTGAAGAAATGCGACTAAACATTTTAACTTGCGTGCTTAAGTTCCTGCCATCTCTCAACTCTCTCTCTATATATACATATACGATTATGCCAGCTCACTGCCCTCTCTCTCTCTCTCTCTTCTCTCTCTCTCTCTCTCTCTCTCTCTCTCTCTATATATAATATATATATATATATATATATATATATATATATATATATATATATATTATATATATACACATACATACATACATACATACACACATACATACATACATACTGCAGTGAGATGGCAGACTCGTTAGCACGCCGGGCGAAATGCTCATGGTATTTCGTCTGCCGTTACGTTCTCAGATCAAATTCTGCCGAGGTAAACTTTGCCTTTCATCCTTTCAGGGTCCATTAAATAAGTACCATTTTCACACTGGGGTCGATGTAATCGACTTTATCCCTTTGTCTATCCTTGTTTGTCCCTTCTATGTTTACTCCTTGTGGGCAAAAAGTATACCAAAAAAAAAAAATATATATATATATATTAGGATATATATATATATATATATATATATATATAATATATATATATATATATATATATATATATATATATGTGCGTGTGTGTGTATGTGTGTCTGTATAATCTATGTGAGAAGCGACTAGATAGATCTACTGAATTATCTGCTCTTAGAAATGTGGTCGGGCAATCCCAAACCGTGAAACGTCCATCAGATCTTTATTTGTTGACAAATTTCTCTCGTTTGTTTTGCTCCCACTTTCACTTAAAAGGTTTCAACTGACTCGAGGCTATGGAAATTTAACCTAACAGACATCCCACGCAGGCGGATTGAATCCAAGCGATCTTAACCATGATACACATACATACATACATAGACATACACATATATAGGTGGCTGTGTATGTATGTGTGTGTATTCACATTAAGTTTTATTGCATACATTAGACATTAGTGATATTGTATTTACCACATTACACCTGTTGACATCTTTATTCAGTTTAATTGTGATTGACTTGGAACGTAATATCTTTTCAAAATTATTTCATGGTAGGTTTTGATCGAAAAGGATCAAAATATCTTTTAGAATTCGTTGGTTTAACTTTCTGTCTTTTTCTTCTATACTATCTGTGTCACCACGTTTTTAAAAAAATGTATTGTAGCACTGTTGTGGCACATGTATAATAACAGTGAAAATGTGTTCTTATACAATTTTATTCTAACATGAAAGTGTTTAATGTAGCTACTACCATGGTCGTGTCTCTAAATATATTACAGCTTTATAAGTACTTAAGAGCCGGATATGAGGTACTCGATTGTTTTTCTATGTTGATTGTACATAGAGCAGTTGACAATTTGCCACAACATTAATTTATTTAGCTTGTATTTTGTGAAGAAGCGCTGATTATAGCTGTGTCTTCTTTTGCTTTTTCATAATAAACCTCTGATATCTCTTAACTTCTAATTTGTTATATTGAATTTATTGTTTACACCAAAGATTGTAAGTCGTGGTTGGACGTATTAACTAATTTCTGGTAGTAGATTTCATTTTCCACTACTAATTAAACTCTTTCATCTTATTCTTTATCATTATATCATTAACTTTTTACTTTGGTATATTGTTATATTCATCTCTTGTGAGGTTCTTTTATTCCTGATGTTGTGCTAATTCTCTTATTGAACAATGACATTTTAGCTGGATTCTTTAGATTCATATTAATTTGCTTCTCATGCATGTAGATTAGCAGATGTCGCCTACAGTTTTATAATTTAAATATTGCTTTTGTATTCAAGGATATTTGATTTTCAGATGTTTCCTTAATGAAACCTATCTTATATAATTTGAAATCATCTTTAGAGGGAAAATAAATCAAGCTGTGTATAAAAATCCAGTCGCGAAGGTATTAATGACTTCGAGAAGCTATCTGCATTAGAAACGCTGACCACGTTAAAGACTATATAGTTTTCAGTCAGCATGAGAAAAGATAACTATATATCTCTCTCTATATAAACGGCAGTTTGTCTGTGCGCGTTTCTGTGTGTCTGTTTGCTTGTACCCTCACCCTGACCACGGCTTTCAACCGATTCTGATGAAACTTGACACACACATAGCCCAATGTCATAATTCAAAACTAACGCAGCGAAAATTTTGAAAAGTTCCCCCAGTTCTGAAAAAAATCGATAAATTCGACATGGGGTCGAGAATCAGAAACACAAACCGCAAACTGTCTAGGGGACGCAACTCCACCTTTTTAACTAAAAAAAAAATTTACCATCATTTTTTTCCGTTTTTTGGCTATTTTCTGGCTATAACTCTCTAAAAATGCTTTATAGTTATTTCGCTTACAAACCTGAGCAACGCCGGGCGATACTGCTAGTCACTTATTAAAACCACACCATCAAGGCTTCTTAACGATATAGCACTTTTTTGAATTGCATAGAGACGCTATATGTTTAAGAACAATTGTTTTAATTATTTTAATATGATTTATGTATTCAGCATTGCAAATCTGATAAAACTTTTTACATGTTGAAAGAAAGTCAATATTAATTCCATGATTATTATCAGTTGCTATCATTTCGTTAATCATAGTATACGTGTATGTGTCACGGTAGCGTTCATCTGCGATACATATGCTCCATTTTACTTGCTGAAGTGCCAGTAGATTGTTATTCCGTAGTGATCTTTCTATAAATAAATGACCTTACCAAATTCTTAACCGATACTTATTCTAGATTAACCAATTCGTTCTCTTATTACCACCATGGCATGAATGATGAAGCTTATTTATTTGCAGAGACTCTCTGAAATGCCTGAACACGTCCTGGATTGTCTTCCATAATTACCGAGGTGATTAAAATAAAATTAACCATTGAACCAATGTCTTTTTCGCATCGAATGTTTCCAATTAAATGTCCAAAGCTCACCACATTAAATAATCTAACGCCAACATAATTTATATCTTTTATATGAAGAACGGATAGTTAAGTGCAGGTTACCATAGTTAATTCACTGGACTGAAAATAATTTTTAACCATTTGAAATTATAATCGTAGGCTGTTTTCATATAAAATGAAACCATTCTTGATTAGGTTTGATCATTTTCATACGGTAGTTATAGTTAGAAAAGTGAATAACTGGGAGTGGATATCTTTTTATAAATGATTAAGTATTTCAGAGAAGACTTGCTCTATTATATCCTGTTTACAATTTACCTGGTTAGTTCAATTTTGTGTATGAATGATATCTGCATTATCTATAAATTAGGCATTCTATTAAAAAAGCTTTTTGAAAATTAAAAATTTTGAAGAGAGGATTGGTTAAAAACGACAGTTCTTCCTGTTAGTTATAATAGAAGATTTTAGAAAAAACTGTAGTTGTAATGAAATAATAACAATTAAAAATGACAATTGACAATGTGTGTAAACACTTTATAATATCTAGTTCCTTCAATTTTACTTCTTTATATAGGCCTAAAAATTATTCAAAATAATTTTTAGTTACATTTGCCTGTGTACGGTATTTACAATCAAGAACCATCAAGTATGATAGCATGCACTTAACTGTAAGTTCTTCATATAGATGACACCCCTGAGAAACAATAGAATTTAAGTTAATGTGATTATGCTTAATGTAGCGAGCATTAAAAATCTAATTACAAGTACTTACTCAGTGAGTAAAAGACATTAGGTGAATGACTAATATTATTTTAATCACTTCAGCAAGTACGGGAAACGAAGCCGAAACTTCATTATATTGCAGAAGCTGGAATGAGAAAATCATTAAGTAGATATACAATATCGCATTCGTATGAGCGTGGAAAATTGATTACTTGTTTATATTGTGATGGGAATAATTTGGTGCCTTGGTTAGGACGTAAACGACACAGTCCCAAATAACATTACAAAAAGAAAGAAAAAAAACCCTTATATATCTCGTTGCTGGAAAATAAGGTTTAATGCTTATATGTTTAAACTGAAATTCTATAAACGCTTTCGAGTGAAAAGTTGTGACACTGACTTATGATATAATTATCGACCACTGTGGGCTTGAAGGCGTGTGACACAAATCAATGTTTCTCTATCAAATTGATGTACATCTCCATTCATCCAGTTCTCACCCCTTTCTCCATCTATTTTCTACTTAACTGTGAACTGGGCTCCGGCAATGCACAGTTTTACTGCGTCCGGCTGTCTCTCTAAAAATTTTGGTGGTTGAGTCAATCGTTGTTTTCGAATTTTCACTGATGAGATTTGACAACTTGTATTTCCTTGTTATATAATTAATTTGATACGACTTGTCCTATCGTTTTCTAGTTTCATATTTAACATATAAATATTTTTTAGTTCATTCTTTATTTCAAGACTGATAATAAGTGGTGAAAAATTGAAATTAGAGCTATTTACGTTGCCTACAGAAAAAAAGGATTAGTTCGAAGGTTAGCGACAAAGGGAAGTTAGATGTACAAGGCCCAGAAACTGTCAACAAACATATAACATAAATTTCGTTCAGATACGTCAGGACAGGGGACACAAATCTTGAAGACAAACCAAGGTGATGAAGAATAAAACCTTTTGTTGTAGAAGGTAAAGCTTGCTTGAAATGGTTGAACATCAGCAGCGCCCAAGAACGCGTACATTGTCAGCCAAAAGTGATCCTTCAAAAACACCATCATTCGACACCTCCATAAGCTCTGCATTATGAGCATATATTGTTCAATTGCCCTTCTTCAACTGACCAATCGCCATGCTCGAAGACGCATGAACATTTACAAACAATAGAAGATAAATTCTTGAGATGCCCAGTTTTGGCATCGAATTGTAACTGGGGATGAAAAATTAATCTGCTTTTTGTTATCTTCGAAATAGAGAGCATTGACTTCGTATTGAAAACCTATGGTCAAACAAGGGGGTTCGAATAGAAGGTCGTGTGTGTTCGATGGAATTTGGAAGGGCTGTTGCAGATTGAGATCGCACCCGATGGTCATACTGAGAAGGCTAAAGTTTATGCCCTACAACTGCAGCCAGTTTATGATGCTTTGAAAGCCCGTAACACGGCATCCGTCAACCGAAGATGCACGCTCCTACAGCATGATACTTACCCAGCAAACACTGCCAATGTGACCAAGCACAAACTTGAGGGGCTGCTTCACTCAGTCCAAACCATGCTCCATTAGGTTACAACTGTTTTCGAGCCATGTCTTTGTTCCCACAGGGAAGAAGGCTTAAGGATATGAAAGAAATTTAAAAGAGACTCTGGGGTTTTCGTGCCTCTAAATCAGCAAAATGCTACAAGCGTAGAAGTGAATTTCTGGCACAACGATGTCAACAAACTGTAGAATAAAATGATATATATTTTAATGAATAAGCGCCCTTTGTATATGATTTGTTTGTATACAAATTTAAGGCCTTGAAATACTAGAGAACGTTTTACCCAGAATGGTATCCATATTTCTATTCATTAACGTTTAATTTTGTATGCATCCAACACAAGAAAATAGGAGATATAACACTTTTATATGATCCTCAAGGGTAGTTTTGCTTATACGATTCTCATCATATATACCTGTGCTAGCTAATTAATGAATACATGCGATACATATAATTCAAAGCAAAGCCGCCCATTGCTGTCAAGCTTGGTGGTAGAATATAGGGATTAAGATTCACTAAGTATTTTCTGAAATCTCAGTCAAAATCACTGCCAGTGTTACATCCATCTCTGTTGAATAATTTTCGTGCAAATTATCTCGCGGTCTTTTTTATTGTGCTGTGTTTTGATAAAACAATACAATTTCGTAACAGAAAAAAATTAAACAGAAATGTCTCTACAAAACCACCATATGGAGGAAAACGAATGAAAGGAAGTCACCAGTCGGTAGAAGAAAAAAACAACGTTTTCCTCGGTCGTAGATAATTTAAAGATGAATGCGACATTTTTCCATTATTTATATTCTATTTGTTATTAAAATTCACTGAGCCAATTTCAAACAAGATGTGCCCGACTGATAGACAAGATGATGATAATAATCTGCTGATGATGATGATGATGGTAGTAATAATAGAAATAATAATAATAGTAATAATAATGCTCTGACGCAGTACCAATCACTGACTCTCGTAGCTTCTGATCTTAACTGGCTGGAAGTGTTATCATGTACATGTTTTGAATGCCCTGATGCAGGAGCAGCGACTAGCTCCTGTGGCTTCTTATCTTAACTGATAGAAAGAGTTATCATGAACATCTTTTGTCTTGGTATATAAGATGGGCTACAGCAAATATTTTGATCAATACCGCAGATATGCTTGTCAGTTGCTTGAGCTTAACCAGCTGAGCAAGTTCCTTGGTGGGTGGCGATATATGAATCTCTGATCAGAAGCAGTTATGGGGAGCATCATAGCCATGTTTTGAGAGGAATTCCTTGGGGTGTTGCCAACCATCCCTCACTAAATGAGCATAATGAGATTAGCAATAAATATATGCTCAATAGTTAAAGACAGAAATAGGTATAAGAATCACAGGTAGAACTAAGTATGTTCCGTCAGAGGCAAAAGTATACAAAATTCTTAATAAATCATATCACAAGTAATATCAATTTCTGTCATGGAGAAACTTTGACAATAAAGAAAACAACACATACACAAATATGAATATTCCATGTGTAGTTTGCCATGATTCTAGAAAGCACTGCGTATTACATTCGGCCAAACGATGCCTTCCAATACTACGTCAATTGTCGAATCTACGACGAATAATTTAATAACTACAAATTGTCAATTGTCGAAAGCAAGCACCAAATCTGAAAAGTCTTCTTCAAGAAAGCAAAATCCACATCAGAGAAATAAATAATGCAGGTACACACTGCGGATGCCCTTGTTCTGGAACGTATTAAATAATTAAACAAGGAACAATCAAAAGATTAAAAAATGTGAATTAAGTTAAGGTGAATGCAAACATGAATTGCGAAACGAAATTCTCATCTACTGCATCAGATGCCCATAGTGAATAGCATATTATATCACCAAAGTAGAGTCGAAAATAATCACCGTGTGAGAGTACACCACACAAACACGCAAACATACACACACACCACACACACACCACACATTCATACACATTTCACTCACACACACACACTATTACACACACGCACAAAAGCTCATACACATATTCGTCAAAACACACGTATATTTATCTCACGCAGTACACTCTAATATAGAAATACGATTCTCGCGACTCCTACACGTTCACACTCATCCACCTACACACACATACACACGCACAAAAACATATATACGCTTAGACGCTCTACACACTCAAGTATCACACAAACGCTCACATACATGCTTACACAACCAACGACCATTTTTTGCATTCTCACTTCTTCAGAAATCACATTCCTTATTTCTCTCCAAATTGTGGTATTCAATATTTAGCCGCGTAATCACACTAGCGATTTTCTCTAGAATATGTTTCTTCACGGCAGCGAGCTGGCAGAATCGTTAGCACGCTGGACGAAATGCATAGCGCTATTTCGTCTTCCGTTACGTTCTGAGTTCAAATCCCGCCGTGGTCGACTTAGCCTTTCATCTTTTCGGGGGTTTATATTTTATATTTTCCTTTATATATAGCCATTTATTTTTTAAAAACTGTCTCTATTTGATATATCTATATATCTATCTTTCTATCTCACATGAAAACAACGTCTATTAGAATTAGATAGTTTATAGAGAATACTATTTCAACTGAAAATCCATATTTTTTTAGTTCTTCAAGTTTGTATAAAGTGAATTTCCTGTTTTATTGTCTGCGAATATCAAATTGTTACCCATTTATGTCGGTTTTTATATTCATTAAAATAAAGTAGAAATGTTCTGCCATAGATCTCATGAAAAATGTTTAGAAAATTTTACTACAATGTGGTTACGAAAGACTTGCTAAAAATCTATCTATGGCAATCCCTCAAGGTCGAGGATGATGATCTTCGCGCAAATTTATTGGTGAGTCCGCAGGTGACTGATGAGACCGATTCTTTCTCGAAAAGATCGGTCACATTGCGGACATCTAGTGCCGGAAGGAAGAGTCGCACGTGGTTGTTGTTGGCGCTCCTTCCAAAAATATAGTGCAGGGAAAATAGAATGTAATGAAAGTAGTTGTCTCTTGAATTTTCGGAAATGCCATTTATTGAAGACACGGAAAATGACAGACATACAATGTAGTTACCTCAGCAACCTACGTTAACAGCATATTTCTGCTCTCAGCTTCTGCTTTATTGCTTATCATAACAATGAATTTCTCTTTATTATGGTCGACGTTAATTAAATCAGAGATGAACTGAATCTTCTATCGAAATCATCTAGAAGACGGGGGTTGTACTTCATGCCTCCGTTCAGAAAATTTCCCATTTTCCAATTCCTTTTTTAATCTTATCACAACACTAAATTTCCCCCTTCAAATCACTGCATCACCAACCTTGCTCACAAACATAGAGATACACATAATTCCTACAGAAGAATAAAAATCTTATTCGCTTTTACAGGATCAACTCCAAGATCATGTTCTCTTTGACACAGCTGTAAAGGCCTAGAATGTGTGGAAGCACTCCGTCGGTTACGACGACGAGGGGTCCGGTTGATCCAAATCAACGGAACAGCCTGCTCGTGAAATTAACGTGTAAGTGGTTGAGCACTCCACAGACACGTGTACCCTTAACGTAGTTCTCGGGGATATTCAGCGTGACACAGAGAGTGACAAGGCCGGCCCTTTGAAATACAAGGTACAACAGAAACAGGAAGTAAGAGTGAGAGAAAGTTGTGGTGAAAGAGTACAGCAGGGATCACCACCATCCCCTGCCGGAGCCTCGTGGAGCTTTAGGTGTTTTCGCTCAATAAACACTCACAACGCCCGGTCTGGGAATCGAAACAGCGATCCTATGACCGCGAGTCCGCCGCCCTAACCACTGGGCCATTGCGCCTCCACAAAGGCCTAGAATACACACAAAACGTAATAGATGTTTTTTTTTTCATTTTTAAACATTGGGCCGGTCTTCCTCGATAGCCGCACATTTAGAAATGGAACGCTTCACGAAAGCAACAATAGCATTCAGTGATTTTCGATTTCGTTCTATCACTTTTGATGGTTTTCTCGTTCGTGTTCTTGTGAATGGTGTACCAATCGTTATACTTGCGACGTGGCGGCGACGTGGAAGAAACGTCAGTACGCCGGGCGAACTCCTTACGGGTAGTTCGTCCGCCGCTGCGTTCTGAGTTCAAATTCCGCCGAGGTCGACTTTGCCTTTCATCGTTTCGGGGTCGATTAAATAAGTACCAGTTACGCACTGGGGTCGATATGATCGACTTAATCCGTTTGTCTGTGCTTGTTTGTCCTCTCTGTGTTTAGACCCTTGTGGGTAGTAAAGAAATAGTTATATTTGATTTTGTCCGTCACTACTCTTGATCAGAATACCTGTATATACCCTTAACATTAAAAGACGAATTGTTGAACTGAATTCCAACTTTTTTTGGTTCGTTTACAGGAAATGGTTTTGAGATAACCCTGCATTATTCTCAAGACACCCGCGGGGAATGGTACAAGTTAATATACAAAACATTGCTCTAGTTTAAGTTTAGAACGAGCAGTTGTTCAGAAGCCAATTTTGTAAAAATGGTCACGGCAAATTAAAGTCTACTTATTCCTGGTGCCATAAACCCTGTGGCATCTAGAAACATTTTAGAACTATAAATTTTTTTTATTATTTTCAAACGTCTGCTACTTATACGGCAGTAACATACTCGGTTCTAGAATCGTACACTCAAAGATTAGTCCGATAATCTGAAAAGAATCGCCCATTATTTCTGTGTATATTGTAATATTATTCTCAAAATGTTTCCATGCGTTATAAAAGTACATTTATAAAAGAAATTCAAATGAATATCATTATCCATTTTTCCTCCATTTCCTCAACCGTGTTTTTAGCTCACATATACTTCAGTAACTTTATGTTATTTTATTAATGCCTATTTTTATCTGTGCTTCTATGTGCGTCGTATTAATGATCTGTGTGATTTTTTCCCATGTGTAATATATGCTTACTGTTCTTATGTTTGCTATTTGTGTTTAGTAACAGCCACTGTCATATTTTTCACTGTAATCCCTATTGTTGCAGACACTATCTACGACTCCGTTACAATTACTTGTTTTGCTGTTAATTATATAAAACATTTTCATGTAAGAATTGCTGCCATCGCTGCTGTAAATCCTAATATTCTTACAGTTATTTGGGATAATTTCGCAATACTCAAGATAACAAAATTTCCTTTATTCTTCTGCAAAAAGATAGTTTCGTGCACGCACACTCATACACGCACATATAAATACGCATATATACATGCAATGTTAAGGTAACTATTTCGATATAAACCTGAAAATATTAATACCTTTAATATGAGCTAAAACGACTCCCTGCAAATGGGGATATAGTAATAAATATTCTGCTTGTTGTGTTAATATCATAGCAATAAAATAGAGAAAAATATGAACCTTAGCTAAAACAACCTTATGAAAGGCAAAGATATCTTCAATATATTTTGGTATTTAATTATGGCGCTGTATCAGCTGAATTCAAATTTCATGCTATGCAACTTGCTTCTCATGCTTCCAGGGCAGATAAAATTCAGTATTATCCAATTCATCCACTTTAGGCATTCCGTGAATTTAAGTTCTCAAACAAATTAATGTTGGTAATAATTTCCGATTATATGTGGTTTCTTCTTCAATCATCTCAGCCTTGTGTACCTTGAATTTACAGACATGTGCAAATATTAGTTTAAAATTTTGTAACAAGGACAGCAAGTTCGAAGAAGAGGGAAATTTGGTTGATTACATCGACCCCAGTACTGCACTGTCATTTGCTTTATTAACGTCGAAATTAATAAAGGCAAAGTCGACCTGAGGTGGAATTTGAACACGGATGTATTGCCGCTAACCATTTTGCCCGACTAACGGTTTTGCCAGTTCAGTACCTTCTAACAAGGAATAATATTAAATAAAGGGTTATCCATCTATCATAATCCACACAATCTCACCCCAGCACACGTGAGGCACACACAAACATACACCCCGCCCCACAAACTTATATTTATAATGAGGAAATAAATATCACCAGAGTTCTATATAATTAGTTCCCAAATACGTTTTTACCATTATGGTTGTTTGGAAACCGTCATTGGATGCTCCAATTGCGTATGGAAAATAAGGAGAATCTGGAAAAAGTGGATTCCTGCCACATGAGAAGAAGGGGTGCAAGCGAAAGTGAAGAGGTACTAAGGATCAATTCCTGGTGGATAAAAATACTTAGAGATTGCAAGAGGAAGAAAACTAACTTTGGCATATCATGGATAGGCTATCGTAAGGCATACGATACGATCCCACATTCTTGGATTATGGAATGTATGAACCTATTTGGTATTGCATCGAATATTGAACGATTGCTTGGAAATAGTATGGTGAAGTGGAGGAGTGGAGGAGGGAACTAACAGCATATGGAAGAAGTTTAGAGACAATAGAAATCAGGGGAGTCAGCTTCCGAGGAGTCTGCCTGTCACCACTGATCTTTGTACTGTGCATGATACCACTAACACTGATTCTGAGGAAAGCAAAGACTGGGTATGTATTCAAGAGCCGCCAACAAAAAGTCAACCATTTGTTATATATGGAAGACCCCAAAATTTATGGTAAAGAAGAATCCCAAGGCAGTTCACTCGTTCATATGGTGTTTACATTCAGTGCTGATATCAGAATGGAGTTCGGACTGAAGAAGTGTGGTGTGTTAATCTTGAAGAGAGGTAAAGTCAGATGTATGGATGGGATAGAGATATGGTCGGGGTAGGTTATGAAGCGGATTGAAGAGACGGGCTATAAGTACTTGGGGAGAAAGAAATGACTTAAAAATTTAAGGGGGAGTACTTGCGCAGACTGAGACTGATTCCTTAGTCGAAATCAAACGGACGGAATGAGGTTGAAGCTATCAACATCTGGGCAGTTTCACTCCTTAGATATGGAGTAGGGATAATCGCATGGACTGAAGACGAAGGTAACAACTTAGAGAGATAGACAAAGAAATTGCTGACTTTATATGAGATACTCCACCCACAGTGTGACACAGACAGACTGTATGAAGCAAGAAAATTCAAAGGGAAGAATACTGATTGGATGCGAACACAGCATTAGAAGAGAAGAAAATAACATAGCATGGTAAGGAAAAATTGTAAAAATGATGAAGTCCTATACAAGGACTTGAGAATGAATAAAACTGAAACTAGGAGGATAAACAAAAAAGCTTCATGGACAATTTTATAGGGATGATGAAGGCAAGACAGTTAAAGAAAACAGATGAGTGTGGCTGACTGAAAGTGATTTAAAACCAGAAACGGAGGTTCAAATTTTTGCTACCCAAGACCAAGCATTATGAACCATGAGCAAGGATAAAGAACCAAATATTAAACAACATTTAGCTTCACACAAAATAAAAAATCCTAAAACAGGTCAGTTCATCTCAAATTCTTTGTAAACTCTTAAATGTAT
>NC_043008.1:61650074-61700074 GCF_006345805.1 Octopus sinensis
AAAATCTTATCCAAAAACAATATTTTACATCATGGTTCCGAACGGGTCTTTTACAAAATATTTACCGTATTTTAAATTCATTTTCACTTTAAAATATCTTTTAGATACGCCCAAAATTTTTTTGTAAGGGTATTCACATGAAGATACATTTAAAATCATTAAAATATCTGTTTAAAGAAAGCTAAAATATAAATAATTACTGTACAAACAATTTACATTTTTGAAATCATATTCACTTGAAAATATTTCTAAATCTTGAAAATATTGCATTTAACAAAAGCGAAACTAGAAATATTTACTGTAAAAACCAAATCTTGTTTTTCCTTGTCAAATAACAGTCTAGTCGAAAGGTTAGTGTTTCTTCCTTTTGAAAATGTAGCTATATTCAGAAGATTTCCCCATTATGTACCGTTATGGGTTTTTATACCCCCAAACAGCGAATACCTCAATAAATATTGCTCCGATTTACTTGTATTATTCCATTCGTATCAAAAATTCAGGGGATCTTATTTCATAGCAATTTTCCATTAAGTGCCAGTTTGGCTGCGTAACATTGCAAGCAAGTTTTAACTTCACTTTTATTAGTATATAGATATATTTATGTATATATATATGTATATATACGTATCTCTCTCTCTCTCTCTCTCTCTCTCTCTCTATATATATATATATATATATATATATATATATATATATATATATATATATTATAAAATCAGTTGTCTGTCAGTGTGTGTCTTCTAGGATCTCGGGTATCCTCCATCCGATTGCGCTCAAATTAGATATGTAGATACCGACGGTCTTGAAAAAATTACAAAGATCGATTACAGGTGAGAATGCGTTCGATAAAGCCGTGGGAACGTGCATTTGTACGCGCAAGTACATTAGCTGTTGCAATCGATATTACGCGTACCCAAAGAAAATGCACGTGCAGTTTGCGCAAAATAAAGCCGGCTGGCTAGAAATAATGCCACAAAATGCAGTTTACATGTTTGACAAGAGGGCGTTTTGCTCGTATATATATATATATATATATAGGTTTTTATTATTATTATCAGAGAGGACGAAGATTGAGATCCGATTGCAATAGATAAATTATTGGTTAAACGATATTTTGTCCATGTCGATAGCTTGTCCATGTCGAGTTCAACTTAAAAAGTAATGAAAATTCCAAATTATATAAATTCGAAACTTAGATATGAACGAGAGCAACCAACATTCATAAGTTGATGAAAAGCCATCGTCAGTGTTTACGTTTCAATTTTATAACTGACGAAAAGAAAAAAAACTGATAAAAAAGAGAGAAAAGAAAGGAAAGAATAAAGAAATGAAAAAAAGAATATTTAATCAAATTGTTGAGTGTAAATTTGATAATATTCTGCTCTCATTTTATTCATTCTTCCAGGGCGTGATGTTAATAACCTGCAAATATAATTCTGAGCATATGCACTTTTCTGAGAATATGCACTTTCAAGTCTTTTCCAAAATTGAAGCATTTTGAAGCTAAATGTTCGGCAAGTTCTGTCGAACTACTGTTACTGTGCCTGACGCCATATCTTTGCCCGTTAAATCTTTTGTTTAATTTTTGTGTATTACAACCAACATAAATCAAGTTGTTTTTCGTGCATTCTGCCGCGTACACCAAATGGAAATCTCTACATGTCCCACCTTCTCTATAAATCATAACATTTGTGTTATGATTCCTAAAGCATGTGGTTGCACAATGAACAGGGCTTACCTCTCTTGCAGCTGTTTTTCAAGGTACAGTATGCAGAAACTCCAACGTTAGTCTACTTGGAGTCTGAAATAGAGGTGAAAAGTTCTTATATTTTTATTCCGTCTAAAGGCTACAATAGTCGGCTGAATAAATATCTGTTTGAAACGAATATATTATTTCGTAGCACGCTGGTAACTTTCGTGCAACACTTTTGAAATGCCAGCGAAATTTCGGTGCTAGTTAATCACTAAAGGAATTTTGTCACATACTTTATTGTGTTTGATAAAATTCTGCGTGAAGGGCTGACTTTCTTTACTAATTATCTCATTTGCTATTTCTTTTAATCGTGATTCACTGTAACTGCGTTTAACATAAAGGGCTACAAAATCATTTATATGTTTCCGGTATTCCCTGTCAGAAAAAAATCCATTTTATCCTCAAAAGGATTCCAGATTTGACCGAATTATATGATGTGGATGACGGGAGCGGCGGTGGAGGTAAATGTGCATGACAACTGTCACTATTTTGCCTTCAGAAAACTCATTTGTCTGTACAAAAGTTCAACGCTAGCTTTTGAAAACCAAGACGTAAATTTTGTGTTGGATTTTAGGCCGTAGTTTTTAGCATATCAGTGACACAAATCTAAGAAATCAATTAAAGTATCCTGTTATCCTTCCCAGAGAAAAGACGTCATCAATGAACCGTAACGAGAGTAGTGGTTCATGACCTGTAGGGATTTGTATGTCATCAGTAACTGTGGCACGAACTTCGTCTGAAGATAATAGCGAAATTCACTACCATGGTGGTACCCATGGCGCAACTTCTCGTGTGGTGGTAAAATTTGTGTCCAAATTTCATTGTTTTACAAAATATAACACAATAACATACAGAGAAAAGTTATTGGAATACTTTTGCTTGACAGATGTCCAAAGACATTCATGCTTGCTTCTACCCCTTCTTCGTCGTGGTCAATATTGCGATATAAGGAAGAAAACATCCATGGTTATCAAAAACTTGCTTTCTACATGGCTTCGGTGCTTAACGAATTTGTTGATTTCAGATACAAAATCAGGTGTATCGCGAATATAGGAACTTCAGCTATTTCGAAATCTTGGCCGTAAGTATCCGCAGCAAATTGATTGTATTGGAGAAAATATTTAGAACTTTTTGTGTATTTTAAGGAGACCATAAAATAGAGGTGTTCTTTTTTCCTGACCGTAAAGTCCTAGATTCGGCCTTATTAATGAAATTGCTTCCCTCCGTTTCCAGAGTTATTTTGTCAAGTTCCTCTCAGTAATTGGGGTTTGGATCGGCAGGTAATTCTTAAGTTGAAGTTTTGTCACTGTTCCACTCTGTAATTGGGGTTGGAATCGACAGGTAATTCTTCATATGAAATTTTGATTGTTGAGAGTAATTCATTTAACATAATGGAGGCAATTATCGAACTCTATTTCTTTCTGTACGAGTTGCCAATCCTGTCCAAACGGTCCCTGAATGAAGGTTGTTTATCGATGTTGAACGAAATAAACATGTTTCAAGTGATGAATTATTCAAATCCCCACCAAAATTATTCTCAGCACATGGCTATGACGCTTTCCCATTGTTTCTGCTCGTGATCAGAGCTGCACATGTCATCAGCCACTAAGGGACATATTCAACTGGTTAAAATCAAACAACTGACAAGCAAATCTGTGATATTGAGCAGAATATTTGTGTAACTCATCTTTTATACCAAGGCAAAACATGTACATAATAACAGTTCCAATACGTTAAGAAGAGAAGCCATGAGAGCCAGTGCCTGGTACTGCATCAGTTATTATTATTATCATTATTATTATTATTATTGAGGAAGAGAGCAGTGCATGCCATCAAAATGACTCTGGGGCAAAATATACGAAACCCAGTATACACATCATGACTAGCCGCTTGATAAGGGTACACTAGGCACATGTACCACAACCATATGTGCGCGACATGGTGATTTCATATCAAGATAAACAGCACATAACCTTGCAGGTGGGGCCCAGTTAAATTTACTTCTGGTCGAGTAACCCATCCCGCTCAAAAGGTCCCTGAATAAGGGTTGTTTAAGGATGTTGAACGAAGCACCCATGTTTCCAGAGGTGAATTATTCAAACCCCCCCAAATCCTACTCAACACATGGCTATTATGCTCCCCCAATACTTCTGCTCCTGATAAGAGATGCACATATCGTCAGCCACGAAGAGACATGCTCAACTGGTTAAGGTCAAACAACTGACAAGCAAATCTGTGGTATTAACTTCCAATCTATTATTATTATTATTATTATTATTATATTATTATTATATTATTATTATCATTATCATCATCATCATCATCATCATCATCATTATTATTATTATTATTATTATTATTATTATTATTATCATTATTATTATTATTATTATCATTTTTATCATCATCATCATCATCATCATCATTATTATTGTTATTATTATTATTATTATTATTATCCTTATTATTATTATTATTAATATTTTTATTATTATTGTTATTATATTTATAATTATAATTATTATGATTATTATTATTATTATTCTTCTTCTTATTATCATCATTATTATTATTATTATTATTATTATCATTATTAACAATGATAACGCCTTCTTGCTGCGACCTAGCAGACAGAGCAGTTCTCATCTCCTTAAAGGAGTAATCTACCTCGTAAACGAAATGGATGGTCGCTTTTTAGAATATAGTTCTAGAACCAGAACGCTTAAAACAGTAATTTGATGGTATGTTAATCGGAACAATCTAGTTAGCCTCATAACAACTAATCGCCAATTCTTGTACGGTATACATTTTCAGTCTCCTCGGTCAATACTACCTTCTGATAGTGAATTGCACTCATTCTCAATTATTGTGACCAGACCATTGCAGGATAAAGTTAACTTATTCCTACCAACCTGAAAATATTTGGAAAGAGTCATGAGTTCTGACTTTCAACCAATTTATTTTTATTTCCATTAAGATATTTCAATTTCAATACTTATTTCAAATAGGCGTAAATAGATACGTGCCTGGAGACTAATTTTCACTTCTCTTGAAAATCAATAACATTTATGTCAACGAGGTCGAAGCATCTGCAAGAAACACAACCATTTGTTACTCAAATCAGAATCCACTCTCTTGTATGGCGAGTAAACGAATGTGGTCCCATGTTACCTGTACATAGGAAGGCGGGTGAAAGTCATGGTTGACTTGAATGATTTTTGTCATATCACTGTTCAGTAGCTGTTGATCTGGTGTTACATAACAGCAGAATAAATATCTCTGTATTTCGTCCTGGAGGCGCCAGTATTCGATTATGTATCCTTGTAAAAATAAGTAGCCAAAACTCCCTAAATTTACATTTTGCATTTTTGAAATAGAAATATATTGGACAACGTAATCGCCGGTAATCAAATATAATGGTCTGGCACGGTTGGAACATTATTGATCTTGGGTTTATTTGGTTAAGCACGACTTACAGTTAAATACCTAGAACAAAGGTTAGTCATATCACTGTTTACGCGAAAATTATATTCTCTGTTTGAATTATGTTGCCAAGCAAAATCTACAATATACTCGATTTAATATCAGATAAAATGTTGTCATGGAGGTTTAACATCATGGAAAAATCTAGGCACGAACTCCATTTAATCGTCTGGATATTACTCGGAAAACAATGGAAAGAGAAATTAAAATAACTCTTATCACTGGACGTTGATTTTAAGATTTGATGAACGCTTTGGTTATTAATGTTCTTCTTGATCTTGTTGCTATTCTACACACGAATTAGTGAAGTAGTGAACTATTGTATAAACAGAGGAAGGGCTATATTTGTTTTCTTTCGTTTTTCATGAATTCGAAAGAACAAGAAAATATATACGCAAAACCATTTCAAAAGAAACGTTGTATGAGTTATGATATCTTTTGTGCATTGAAGTGCTCATTTTCTTGATGATGTGAGAATAGAATGATTTATTTTGATTACACATTCCAATTATTATCAAACTTTGTCTTTATATATACCATCTATCTTTCCGTGACTCTCTGACTCTCTACTGCCTTCAAAAGAAAACGCTTTCAAAAGATGTTAGATTTATCAATCCGTATATCATGCGAACTAAATGAACTAAACACTCTCGCTTTAAATACATCATTGGACTCTTTATTGCAGATACAAGCTATCACCAATTTTCTTAAACTGCAGATTCTACATTCATATATGTGTGCAGAGTACCATTAGATATAGTAATGAAATGATTCCAGAAATTGCTTAGATTTCCATAATAAAAATTGTTAAGTCGGTGTTTATGGCGGACACAAATAGATTCTTAAGTATAACTGTATTTTATTTAACAAAAGTTTTTGGATTTAAAGTAACTCTAGAAGCAATCGTAAGTTACTAATGTTATTCTCCAGCAGCAAAGTCTGAATTCTTTAATCTTTAGTCTTTCACAACATACTTCTTTCAATCGTTAGACTGGCCATGCCAGGGTACCACATTCAAAACTTCTAGTCGAATGACTCGAACCTCGTACTTATTTTTAAAGCCTAATACTTATTCAATCGGGTCACTAAATTACGAGGACGAAAATGCACTAACATTGGTTGTCAAGCGATGGTGGTAGACAAACACAAACGCAAAGACACACGCCGATACACACATATACACGACGGGTTCTTTGGGTTTCCGTGTAACAAATCCACTGACAAGGCTTTGGTTGGTCCGAGGATATAGCAGAAGACACTTCCTTAAGGTGCCAAGCAATGGGACTGAGCTCGGGACCATGTGGTTGGCGTACTATTTTTTGCCACACAGCCGGGCGTGATCATATACACAAATATCATAACTATCTAAGATTTTTAAAAATACCTTACTTGTCTTTAGAATTAAGTTCCATCTAACAATATGGCAGTGTTTATGAAGAGAATGCTATTTAGTTATTGGAGATCAGTCATATTCAATATATTAAATAGTCAGCGGCGTACAGGAGAGCTTGTTGAACACTATTTTCTTCAGAAGTAATTCAATGAAGTGGAATATATAATTGTGTCGATGTTGCTTTAGGACGAATAAGTAGAAATAAAGGTTGAAGTTGCACTTTTAAAATGCAGCCACAGTCCAGTTCACATATATTTTACATTTAACTGAAATCAGCTGAAAATAAGAAATGGAAAAGTTAGTCTATTAATTCATCGATTGTATTTCATGGTGTTCACCATTTCTCATCTCCTCAGTTCAGTTATTTTCTCGATATCCTTACAGTTTGTACCATTAATCCCCGTGTTTCAAACTTTGTACAAGACAACACGACAGACATGGCAATGAATAATGTTTAGTTCATATGCTTTAAATTTCTTAAAATTGTCTTAAAATAACGCCCCTTCGTATTACTGCTTTTCCTTCTCATTGTATGTTTATGAGACAAAGAACACAAGAAGTAAAATAATTATTTAAAACAAAAATATAAAAACAACTAGAATAAGCTACTTCTACACCAGTTTGAATGATATTTACCAATTTTATGGGTTTATCCATTTCCGAGGAACAATTTATTTGCATATTGAAACATGACAAAAATAAACATGAATAATAGTAGTAAAAAGAACCAATCTCTACGTAAAAAAATGAGGCTTCCTGTAATTGTATAATTTCGTTTCAGAAGAATACTATTGACATAGATCAAAGTAGTTACATTTTTGAGCAAAACTAATATTAGAAAACAAAGGAAATTCTTGTGATCAAATGATGTGGTGATATCAAGTGTATTTATAATGATATAACTTTATAACGCAGGTATTTACTGAGATGTTTCATCGCAGATAATTCTTTTTTGATTAGATGAGAACACAATATACCATTCTGACGCACTGATATTTTTTTTCTATTTTCCAATTAAAATAATGCTAGTCTAAGAAATTTAATAAGGTTTCATTAGAGGAATAACACGAACAAGAATACACCTCAGTCATTGCTCTTTTGTAATTTTTTTAAAACTCCATTTCTGTCTGTAATGTAAATAAATAAATACAATATTATTCAATATTAGCATTAAATCGAATAAGATACACGTAAGAGGAATGTGGAAAATACAAACATAGACGCACATCTATATGTGAATATGTGTAAGCTTATTTTGCGTGTGTTTGTGTATGTAAGTACGAACATACATAGTCAAGTTAAAACATAAATATGGTATCGGGAATACAACAATCATACTGAAATTCATTTAATGAATACACACGACCACAAACAAATTTGTATATCGATCAGACAATGCATACACACACACGCATATGTATGTATATAAATATGTTTGTATATATATATAGCAATAATAATTTATTAAATAAGAAAAAGAATTACAATAAAATCCTTTATGTCTTCTATTTTTCCCTACTCCTTCCTGAGAAAATAAGTGCCGAAAATTGAATTAGTTCTCCTGATGGAATATTAACAAGTGTTACATTGACGACAAGGAATATGACTAGGTCAATAGGAAAAACAAAAACAATATGCGGAAAACAACTAAAATTAAAATGAAAATTTTAAGTGATATTAAAAGTGAGATGATCTTGTAGACAAATAAATTCAACTGAAGTCTCTCTATTAAAATCAATAAATGGTAAAAAGATATTCGCTTCCGAAAACTAAATAAGATTGGGGACAAGATAGATTTAATTATACTTGTACGTAATAAGTTCAAGATGTTGAAGAATGACTAAAACTTAATATATGAGATAGCATCGATTTGGAAGTTTGGTTGATAGTTTAGGATTTTATAATGTGCGATATATATCTTCAAGACCATTGATAGTTGATTCTTTAGAGTGGGCTTTATAACACTAAGCAGAAAAAATCTGGTGTTTTGACTCACATTTTCTACTTCAAGACAATCTTCGCTTTGTTAGTCTCAGATCAACATGTCCCCGGTAACGAAACGGTTTGACTGGTGATCTAGGTAATCTGTCATCGCAGTGCTCAAAAGTTCCTGACATTGGGTAATAGAAAATATAGGATGATCAGTTAATTATGATTTTCCCCTCTCAGATTCACATACATATTGCAGCAGTCCTTCAGTAATTCTTAACCCCGTAAAAGAACTCGGGAGTTTGGGCCTTCAACCAGGCCTTTCGCGATGCTCTTATAGCCAGGAACGTTTAGCAACCCCTCTTATAAACTGACAAACCACAAAAAAGATGTAATACTACGTTAATTTGGTGCAAATGCGTCAGCTACACTAGTAGTAATATTACTATCAATTCTTGTGAAAAGGTCTTTCATCCACAAGGTTTATTCCAACTTAGGTGCTATTCAATTCTAGATACCATTTGTCATACTATACGAAATGTTAGGAGGACACAAGTTATGCTTTCAAATTGCGGATATTAATGAATATATTATCATTCTCATACTCATATCTATCTCATGTGATTGATCGGGAGTTAAATATTTTTGAAGTATAGAGCGTTCTTTTTTCATATCTTTTTCTTTATTACCATGCTACCGTTCTCTTAAACAAATAATATCACATTTATAGTCCGCGCATTCCTTCAATGTTTAACAATTGTCATAAAAGAAATACCAGGTATATTTCTCTTTTTCCAAATAGGTTATTATCTCAAATTTCAGTATTAGTGACTACAGCATTTGCTCTATAGCAATTCTGATAAGCAAAACAAATGTAAGTAATCCTGCCTTGAAAACCTGGACTAAAATAGCGAACATAGCTGTCTGCCACCAATAACTAATGCTAACTCTCATCGTATGAATTTTCCACGTGGGTCAACGTTTCATGGAACCATTTTCTTTATTCTCTCTCTCTCTCTCTCATTCTCTTTCTCACACTCTCTCTCACTCTCAGTCTCACTCTCTCTTTCACTCTCTCTCTCAGTCTCGCTCTCTCTTTCACTCTCACTCTCTATCTCTTTCTCTCTCTTATTTACAGCATTAGATGAATCTCTAAAGTAGATTAGCCAAGAACCATATGTATGTACTCTCTCACCTACATACAGTCGACGACAAGCCATACCTTTTCTACGCAAACAGATATGAATGAAAATATCTGAGAAGCCTTATTTATGTGTGAGTATATTTGTGTGTGTATATGTGTTAATATGTATCTGTATATTTGTGTATGTGTCTGTGCGCGCGCATCATTATTGCCCACTAAACACTCTACACACACTGAATTGAGCAAAATTAGAAAGAGATGCGATAATTATGAAAATACCCAGGTTCGAAATTTCCCCAAGACACCTGATGATGGCTGGATGGTATATCAGCCGAAACGTTGTATTAACATCAAACAAGATTAAGACAAATTTCCGTCAAATGTAAATAATGTACATAAAGTACATAATCCCTCATCTTTTAAATATAGTGCTGTATCATATTGGATCCCTTTTGCCGATTCATTAAATTACGAGGACGTAGACATATCAACATCAGTTGTCAAGCAGTGCTGGGGGACAAACACAGACACTCACACAAGCACACACGCACAGATATACTAAGGGCTTTTGTCAGACTCCGTCAAACACTATTGAATCCATTCCAAAATGCAACGCAGTGGGACTGAACCCGTAACTGTGTAGTTGAGAGATAAACATCTCACCACAGATCCACACATGCGCTCACATGTGTCTATGTGTGAGTGTTTGTGCGTGTGAGTGTGTGTGAATACGTGTGCATGTGTGTGTGTTTGTGTGGTGTGTCTAATTGTGCATACGTACAAAGATAGATACATACATGTGTATATATATATATATATAAAAGTGGTGCTCCAGTATGGACGTAGTCAAATAACTGAAACAATTAAAATAATAAAAGAATAGAAAATATATCTTAGTCAATAGAGCTTTAGCATTTTCACATTTTTTTGTCTGCATGGTTCACAACGCCTTATGTATGTATGCATATATATATATATATATATATATATATATATATAGATCAATAAATCTTAGGGAGCGTTGTTTTTCAGGTTCGTCTGGTATGTGTTTGATTTGGAATTGACGAACTTCTCCTTCAATCCCGGGACAACTCAGAAAACAACCATCATCAACAACTTTCGGATAAAATTGATGTAAACCTAAACGAAATCAACACTACACTTAAAACTCTACTTTCGGATAAGATAGATGTAAACCTAAATGAAATCAACACTACACTGAAAACTCTACTTACCAATTCAACGCCAAAGAGACCTCAGACACCACTCAACACACAGAAGGAACACATTTCAACCCCAGCACAACGCATTAAAAACCAGATCATCACTACTTGGACTAAGAAACTACACAACAGAAAACTTCTCTTCTGGAACATGCTCAAAAACCAAAACAAAGCTGAAATTTACGACAAATGGTTAAACTCCTCCCCTATCATACTACCCCGAAAATTCCAAATCAAACACATACCAGACGAACCTGAAAAACAACGCTCCCTAAGAGAAAAACTAACATTGGAAAAAATGAAAACCGAAGTAGAACTTCTAAAACTCAGAGCACAAAACCACGAACATAAATACACAAAAATAGACGATGAGATACTTCTAGAACTAACCTCACACACCAACGAACAGCCCCTCGAACTTGTTATTAAACTATGGAAAGATGAATGGGAAAAGGAAGAACGAACCTCCCTCAAACGCTGGGAAAACAACAAAGATTTCTTCCTCAACTATGAAACACAATTCATATTAAACCATAAATCCAAAAACCCATTCATAAAAGTACCCACAACACAGACTTCCACTGTACCCCATAAACACCATTCCAAACCGCACCTCAAATACACATACTCTCCAAATCCCCTCCTAACAGGACACAACCTCCCCCAACCATATAAAAAACCTTTTCCCCCCCCGAAACATCTCAAACAAGACCCACCACAAAACCTGGTTTTCCAATCACTCTAACACCCCTCCCCCACCGATTAGAACCTTCAAGAACCTCCCATACACTAGAAATTATCCCCCCCTCAAGGCTCCCCTCCCTCACACTAATAACAAACAAGGCATCCTACCCACACCGATACATATAAGACCCACCCAACGAACCCCCTATAGTCCACCCATCCAACAACCACATTCCTACCACATCTCCTACAGATCTCCAAACCCTCACATCCCACACGAACCCAATCACCACAACTACATACCCCCCTACATCCCCCCATACAATCTACCAGACACACACCCACAAACCCATCGCATTTCTCACAAATCCTTACACCATCGCATCCCATACCAACACAAATACGACAACTACCTACCCCCTCCAACCTCCCCACCCAAAAACACTCCTACACATACAACCAGAACTTTAACAAAGAATACACCCCTTACCTCAACAACCATTTTTTAGACAGAGGGGAAAATACAAACACCACCGCTAACACAGACCCAAAATAAGAAAACAAAAATTATAAACCTCTCCAGCAAAACACTGACACCAACCCAAATCAACATCCTAGCAAGAGGTTTGAAATTCACACCCACCCCAAGAACACCCAACCCCCCGGAGATCAAGGATGACGTTTCTGAATTCTGCAGAAAACTTCGCCTAACAGAAGCTTTGACAGATATCAACAATGGGGACGATTCATTGATCAGAAATAAAAGCAACTTCCTACCACCAAAAGGGAGAAATAAAACACTGGACGATTTCTGTAAACACATCCAGAGTCTCCCCTTTACCCCAAGCAAAACCAAGGTAAAATCCAATTTCAGTAAGGAAGAATGGGAAAACCTACGTGACATACAACTGGATAAAAACCTCACCATCAAAGAAGCGGACAAAGAGAGTGCTGTGGTCCTTATGGACACGGAATTTTATAAACACCTAGTGTTCTCCATGCTTAAAAATAACATTTTCTATGAGGTTATTAACAACTACAAACAGCAAAAAACAATCAGAAACCTCACCACACTCATACGCCAACACGGTCAGGGACTCACAGAAAAAGAAAGGGATTATATCACCATTTTCAAATGCAAGCCCAGCCTTTTTTATGGCCTTCCTAAAATCCATAAAAACAAATACATCACCGAAGCCTGCAAACTCTCCACTGACATCCACATCAACATCAAAGCACCAGAGGACCTAAAACTAAGGCCCATCGTGGCTGGTACCTCCTGTGAAACACACCGCCTGAGTAACTTCCTAGACATCCTTTTCAAACCTTTCCTTACCCACATCAAAAGTTTCATTAGGGATGATCTGGACATGCTCAAACACCTCCCGAAAACAGTTAACGAGGAGGCACTCCTGGTATCCTTTGATGTCATCAACCTCTACACCAACATTCCACATGAGTATGGTATAGAGGCAATTGACTTCTGGCTAGAAAAACACCCAAAGACATTCCCTGACCGCATTAACAAGTCTTTTATTACAGAATCTCTTAAGTTCATTCTGACAAACAATTTTTTTCTCTTCGACGACACACACTACCGTCAAAAATGTGGCATTGCGATGGGTACCAAGGCTGCACCAGTCCTTGCGAACCTCATAATGGGTTACTTCGAACTGTCACTCTATGAAATATCAAGCCAGAAATTTGGACATGTTTTTCACACCTACCTAATGGAAAACTGGAAAAGGTATTTAGATGATTGTTTCATCATATGGAAAGAACCTTATGAAAAACTCCTGGAATTCAAAACCATACTAAACAACATACATCCCAACATCCAATTCACTATGGAATTAAGCAAACATCATCTCCCATTCCTTGATCTCCTAATTATAAAAACACCAAAGAACCAAATCATAACAGACATCTACCACAAACCTACAGACTCACAACAATACCTCCTCTTTAGTTCATGCCACCCAAAACACACCAAGACAAATATCCCTTTCAATTTAGCTAAAAGGGTATGCACCATTGTCTCGGATCCAAAAACACGAGAAATACGCCTTCAAGACCTCAAAAAAACACTATTACAACGTCAATATCCCTCCACCCTTATAGAGTATGGAATAAAACGCGCCAAAGAACTAGACAACACTACACTGAAAACCACCCAACCTAACACCACACACAACCTCAAAATACTTCCATACATTTCCACCCACAACCCCAAAAATATCGAAGCATACACCACAATCATACAAAACCTCAGTCTACTGTCAACAGACCCAAAAATGAAAAACATTATAAATACACACAAAATCCTCAAATGCAAAAGGCAATACAAATCTTTAAAAAAACTCTTGACAAATGCCAAACTTCACACACCACATCCACCCCCAACAGTAAAAAAATGTGCACGCTCAAACTGTGGTACCTGCCCCTTTCTACTTGAAGGCTCTGAATTTACCTTCAAACAAGGTACGAAGTTTAAAATCAAGACTAACTTCTCCTGTTCCTCCGAGAACCTTATCTACGTTCTCACATGCGCTGGTTGCCAACATAATTATGTTGGACAAACGAGTCTCCCGTTACGTAAACGAGTAACGGTGCATAAAGAACAAATAAATCTCCCGGAATACCGACAAATTCCACTGAGTGACCACTTAGACTCATGTGCTAAAGACTTAAACCCCAAATTCTATATATTCCCCTTCTACCAATGTAAAGACAGGATCACCACACAGGAGAGAATTAACAAGGAGAATCTCTTTATTGAAAAATTCCAAACACAACTTAATATGCAAACTCCTCGTTGATCAAACTTCCTTTCTCTACCTCACTCTTCATGGATGGACTAACACAAATATATAAAGATACCATGCATTCATCACTTCAAGCTAAAACTTATATTCTTTAAATATCATTTTTACTATTGTTGTTATTACTATCATTTTTATTATAAATTATATGACAATTTGAAATGCAATTGTCTATGCAGATTTATATTATTAGAAAATAATATAAATAAAGTGTTAAAATCTGAAAGTTAAGTTAACAAGCAATTATATAAAAAAGATAATGCAAATGAAGCTAAAATGATAGTTTTATAATTTGAGTTTTATTGAAGAACCCAAAAGAGTTGTCTCCCCTTACTTACAACACAGGAACTGAAGAACCAGGACCACAATTACTCCTACTTCCTGTCCTGCAACATGCTGAATTTAACAACACAACACATCACATGCTCTTAATCCCTTTGGATCTTAACACCTCAAGGTAATTTTTTGGTAAACAACCATAAAACTCAAGATACACAACGAACTCACAATGTATCGGAGAACTTATTTTTTTAATTTTTGTACATTTTTATCATTATTCTTTTACAAAAAACAATGCAATTTTCTTTTTTTCCCCTTTCTAATTTTTAAAAAAACTTCTTAAAACATATATATTCTTGACAAGTCATACAATGACGAAAACCGGTTGAATAAATATATATTTATATATTTTATCATTTTCTCATTTTATTAAAATTTTCTTTCATTTGAGCATTCTGCATTTAAAAAAAAAAATTTTCCTTAGTATATATATATATATTATATATATATATATATATATATATATATATATATATATAATATATATATATATATATATATATATATATATATATATATACATATATATATATATATAATAATAATAATTATTATTATTATTATTATTATTATCATTATTATTATTATTATTATTATTATTATTATTATTATTATTATTATTATTATTATTATTATTATATAGATCGTGCAATCTACGCGCTGGTATGCCTGAACAATGCACAAATCATTAACTCGTCTTAATAATATTTATAGCAAAGGAACCGGTGTCACCAATGTATGGAGTTGACAAATGTAAGACTGTTTTATGTATTTCCGATGTCGTTATCGAATATTCATATTGGAGAACCAATCAGAATTTGACTATTTATGTTCATGAATGCTGATATTGCAGATACATGTCATCTTTGATTATCTCCTGAAACATTTCCAATTTCCGACAACTAATCTTGTGAAACCGTAAGTTTTGCTAGTAACCATTCATCGAAGAGGAATAGATGTGGCATCAAATCCAAAGAAGATACATTAAGTAACGGAATATACTTTTCTGTAGTTTTACCCAGCAGTAAAGTGCATTTATGAAATTGTTGAATTATAAGGGGCTGGGTTTTCCTTGACCAAGTTACATAAACCTCTTGAATTTTTAATGATGAGCGGGCATCAAATGTGCAGTTTTAGGTGCATTCTTTCTATAACAAATCGTAACAAATGAACAATCAGCAACATTAATTATATTTTTGCATTCCCTTTTTATTTCATAATGCTTTATTAGAAAGAAACCAACCGAAAGCTATGTGTTGGGATTATTTAATAATATCAGCTTCAACCATTTTATTGAAACTCAAAATATATATTGAATTGCTGAATGCAACCAATCATTAACGACTCAACATAACGATACATTTTTCTTATGCGTCGACTGATGGTCTCTTCTTTGAAATACAGGTACAACAGAAACAGGAAGAAAGTGTGAGAGAAAGTTGTGGTGAAAGAGTACAACAGGGATCACCACCATCCCCTGCCGGAGCCTCGTGGAGCTTTAGGTGTTTTCGCTCAATAAACACTCACAATGCCCGGTCTGGGAATCGAAACCGCGATCCTACAACCGCGAGTCCACTGCCCTAACCACTGGGCCATTGCGCCTCCACATCGACTGATGGTTATAGCTGACAACGTGATAAAATGCCATTTTCTCTGCATTAGCAAATGTTTACCATTCCACAAGATGCTGCTAATTACGGACGCAAAATGTGTGTGCAATACTAACAATTTAACAATTTACACTAAACTACCGGCGTCCTTGAGTTTTATACTCTTGTCAAGGCCCCTAATTTTTGAAGAATTGTTCCCATTTTACCATAATCCATGTACTACTTTTCTTTTTTCTGGATCTATGACTTTTGGGTTTTTCCATTGTTCTAGAATGTTCTGAGGTAACACATTATTCCTCCGTTGCACTCAACAATATGCACTCGATTATGCTTGAGTCTCTGCTTTGCATATTTGCATATTTTTTAGTATGATCCTTTTATCATTCTCTCGCCGCCTGTTTTGGCATACATTAATGCTAGCATATTATCAAGTGTAGCAAATATATGTCTTACAGCTGGATGTATTTCATGTATCTTTTACGGTTAAGAAATTCTAGAGAAAATGCATTTCAATATTTATTCATTTTCAGATATTCGACAGTTTCTTAATTCCTTCTGCTTGGTTTGATCTGTTTATGGATTCTGATATATAAGTTTTGATCCATTGCAGCAATTTATTACCTTCACCCTTAACGTTGCTTTATGCTTATATTCAGGCCGTGATGTGAATTTTCTTTGCCTGTTTTCAAGTTTTCTATCCGAGGTTTTGGCCATTATATCTTTTCTTTCATCGCTTTAACCAGCCTTCTCTAGTTTCATTTTCAATTTAAAGTAACGGCTTTTTCGATTCCTGCTATTGTTTTTCGTTTCTTGTAGATTTCTCTGTTATTTCAGCTTATGTTCCCCATTGTTTATCGTCCTTGAAGGCATAATACTGTTTTCTGGGGTTTTCCTCATATTTTCTGTAGATATTTATGTTAATTTTCCCATATTCACTTTCAATATATATTTCTAGTCCCACAAGTAAATATGTTATATAAGTATTCTACTTACGTAAAATTCCGACTTATATAATATTTCAGATTGTTAGTCTTGTTCTCGGTTCAATCATTAAATTTCTCTTTTTGTGTGGTAAGCTGGCAAAATCGGTTACACGTTTGATAAAATCGGTTACACGTTTGCCATCTAAGTTCAAAATCGGTCACGGCCAGCTTTGCCATTTATCCATTCCATGTCGAAGACGTATTTTAAGTTACAGACTGGGAGCGACGTAACAGAATACTCCCCACCTACTAAATTTCAGATCTTGTAATTATAGTAGAAAAACTATTATTCTTGCTGTTTATTATAGTATTGTTAAACTATTTTATGCCCCTCTACGAATATTAAAGCAAAGTATGAAACTAAAGTATTTCTGCATTTTAACATATTTGTTTACATTTTGCTCCTTTTTATGATCATTCGCATACACTTATCCTAATTCCTTCTAATTCTTCCCTTAATTTGCATGTATTAAATAGAAACTATTTCAGCGACTTCCAAGTAATTGTGCTTATTGTATATGTTTCATTAATTAACTCGACCTTAGTGGTGTTGGGTTATTTTTCTCCCTATAAAGTACTATCGGAACATATTGTTTTCATATCTAAATTTTTCTAATGTGAAATATAGAGCGCTTTGTTAGTCATCTACAAATTGTCACTGATTATCGCACACATGCCTTCTTGTTCCATAACTACAGACATCTTTAACATGTTGGTTACAATGTGTCCATCAATTCGTAGAATATATAGCATGTCCACATAGCAACATGTAGAAATGTGATATCTGGTAGGTTTTTTTAAACTTTTTCAGATTATGAATATCGGTATTTTCGTTAGATAAGTAGCGTAATTCTATGGATGCACAGTAATGTTTAGCCATGCACAGCAACACATCACAATGCATAGAAAGTATTCTCACTTCGTATTAAAGCGTGGTATCGCGTAGTAATAGGCCACAAATCTAATAATCAATTGTTATTGAAATTTTGACACATTTTTCCTATTTTTTCACCAGTAATTTATTAATATTGATATTTTTCCGTGAGATATTTTGATAATTTCTACAATGTGCAGTGAACCATGTCCAGTTTGACTAACCCGACACATTTTTCATAGTTAAGTGTGTATTTACATTAAATATATGATCATTGGCAGTTGGTGCAGCGTCACTCCGTTGTTTTTACTAGTAAAATTGAGTCGGGTATAATATTTGTATTATTTCTCAAATTATATGATGCGCCAACAAGGGAAAAGAAGAAAAAATATTTTATCATCAAAATTAAGTTGTATGCGTTGCGCTTACCACCACACACAGTTGAAAATAACGTTGATCCTTCCCGCATGGGAACAAACTTAGATATATTTCCTCGCATAGATTTAAGCGCTTTACTTGTAGTGCATTTCCCGTTGATAATTTTCTTGATTAAATTATTTTTCCTGATAAAATTACTAGATTAACCCACGGGACAGTGTCAATATTCATAAAATTAGTAGTTATACCAACGGAAAATGAGATAAAATTTGATCAGGAAAAATTAAGTTATATCGTTTCTGCGTGTTGATAACGTAACTAGATTATCCCTTAGGATGCTATCAATAATGATAAAATTAATAACTATCCCAACATGAACAAGAAAAAACTTATTTGATAAAGCAATTATAACTATTACACTTGATGCACGTTTTAAAGCGTTTCCGCGCCTTGTTGCACTTAAATTATCACGACACATTAGTATCAGAACATAAAGATATGGTGATGGTTTCCCTTGGTATATATGTTTTCTAATGGAGATAGGAGTTACATTTTATAACACAGAGTTTTTTTATAGGTGCAGTATTGTTTGTTAAACTAATGGAATGTTAAATAAAGCTGCTTATTATAAATGTTACCTTAAATATAGCTTATGTTTGCAGGGCCATATAAGTTTAAATAAGTCAAGAGCTTTCTCATGTTATGCTCCTTCTGCAGTATACTGTTATATATTGTTAATACACATTCAATCATAAATTCTTTTAAATCCAGAAAAGATGAAAGTATGTGAGACTTTGTGGATCCATAGAGCGACGCGTGGCGTTACAGAAACCATTTTGCTCTTCTTCTGAAGAGTGCGATATTATTACAGTTACAGCTTTGTTGTCTGCAAGAAGGCAGGTTATGGATCGATAGTTTTTAGGAAACACTGTTCCTTTATCGTCGCAGACCAGATGATTTCCTACTCAGTGAGTCCGTTAGAGTACTCCACCGACTCTGTAACATTGTTATTAAATATTTTAACTAAGTATTTAAATATTTTAGCCACGCGATTATAATCGTATGTGTCGATGTTAAATCGTTGCTCGTTTTCACCAAAGCTGTAACTATTTATTCAGCTGGCATGGTCAACCTGAATTCCTAAGATAGTGTGTCCTTTATTAAAAATAAAATCTCATTCATCATATTTCTTTTACTACGTATATTCCTTCACTCACTTCTTATCGTTCTATTCTTGTTGCATTGGTTGATATTTTATTTTTACCTGATTTGTAATGCAGCCGTTGTTGGCCCTATTACATCTGTTTGATATTTGCTAAGAGTCAAGTTGCTGTTCCCACGCAATTTCGCAAGTATTTTTCTTTCAGACTTCTTCGAATGCGGATATTTTCTTTCGAATTATGTTGTTTCTGCATAACTTATCTGCACTTATTATTTTCATTTGTATCATTTATTCTTGATTTCCCGGGTGATTTCTATTTTCGTAAGTTTACTTTGCTGTTTCCTTTGGTTTTAATATTCCTTTATCAACAGATACGAAACAGAAACCGTTTTTCTTCTTAACTACAGTATGTGTTATATATATTATAATATTTCTGTATATGATACAGATGCTTAAAATTGTTTTCTTTAAATCTTTGTTGGATAGATTCACACTTTGGCACATTTTTAAACCTTACATTTTCTCATTGGTGGGTGTAGTATTTATAATATCAAATACGAAGATATATTTTAATAATTTCCATCCCTAACATATTTTCCTCATATATTTTCATTTTATATTTTCATTTGCGTTCTTCTGTTTCCGCTTTTAATAGTAAGTTTTCAGCAGGTTCTCTTCCGTTTTGATGTTTTTTGTTCATACTTTCCGTGTTAGTCAATCTTGTGATGGAGTATAATATCAGTTCGTTTTTATTTTGTATTTCTTAATATTTGAAATTATGTATTCTTTAAATTACAGTCCGTTTCGATTTCTGATATTTGTTTGATTTTGTATCGCTTTAACTGTTTTCTTATGGATAAAAATATCAAATGAGTCATCGCCTGCGTTAGATATTAAAAAAGAAGTAAAATATGCCTGGTATAATCTCATATTATTGAAGGTGTAAACCTTATATCACAAAGTACAAAGCAAATCAGCAGAGATGTGTGGAAGATAATTCTCGTTGCAAGGTCCCTGGCTTAGCAAAACAAATTGTTATTAGTCCCAGAACAGCTGTCAAGTATCTCCGCAAACTTGGTTACTATGGTAGAGCAGCAAGAAGGAAGACACTTCTTTAACCAGCCAATAACAAGCAGAGAAAAAGATTCGGCCAGTGAAATGGTGGAGAGGCTACAGGCATTTTGGGATACAGTCATATTCTCCAATGAGTCCAGATTTACTGTATTTTCTAACAGTGTTCGAGTGTGGGTGTGAAGTCTATGATGAAATTTTGATGTGAAAAGATTGTAGCCAATAATAAAACATGGCAGTTATACTGTGATGGTCTGGAGAACAATTTGGAGCAATGGTCGATCAGAGCTAGTGGTGCGTGAGAACTTCATCCAATTTTCTCAGGTGGTGAGATGATTACAAAAAGACTCTTTATTTATAGATGTCGTTCCTTGTCACAAGGCTAAAATGACCCAAGATTTGTTGGAAAAGAATTGCATTAAAATACTTCCATGGCCACGCCAGTCACCAGATATGAATGCTTTTGAACACCTCTTGGGCATAATGAATACGAAATGTCATATAAAGAACAAGAAAGCATCTTCAAAGCCAGATCTTTTGAGATTACTGCATGAAACGTGGCAAGATATTCCACAATAGAACATTCGTGTTCTGATCGTAATATGCCTAATAAGGTCTTTGCATTGAAAAATACAATGGGTATGTCTACTAGATATTAAATATTCACGTAACACTTAATAAATACTTTCAAAGTATAATTTCAGATTTAAATAAATTTTGATATTTATATATATACACACATACGTATGTATGTATGTATGTATGTATGTATGTATGTATGTAATGGGATAACAAAAACAAGGCTTTGTAGATTTTACAACGTTTTACAGCTGTTTCTTTTTTATTTTTATTTTTTATAATTTGTATTATTATTTTTCCTTCTTATCTTCTCTTTCGTTTCTCTTTCTTCTCTTTTATCTCTTTCTTTATTCCTCTATTCCTGTTTTCGATTTGATCTTACTAATACATCCCCTACTTTTAGGTCACTTTAAATAAAACCCTTGATTCAATAACACTGTATATAAACGCTATACTTGGAATGACCAATTTTAAATACTATTGGATTTTACTCATAAGACATTGGAATCTTATATGTTTACCGTTCTGCCTAAATAATGGATCCACAGATACAATCTCCCTGCATATCTCACGTCTGTTTTCATTCCTCCACTTCACTCTCTATTTCATATCTTATCTAAAATAAATTTTGCTAAACCATTTTCTCACACCGTCTCCGATGAAGGGATCTATAAAATATACCGGTAACAGCTATAAGACCTTCTATTTATAAATGTTCTAATCCTTAGATTTTTATCTCATTCTCAAAATTTATATATATATATATATATATTATATATATATATTATATATATATATATATATATATATATATATATGTATGTATATATGTATATATATATATATATATATATATGTATGTATATATATATATATATATATACTATATATATATATATATATTATATATATATATATACTATATATATATATATATATATATATATATATATATATATATATTACTGGAAAGTAATTCATTTGTATTGCATTATTATTTCCATTGAAACTTCACTGTTCTCGTTCTGTTAACGTATTGGCGTTCAGAAGAGTCTAATGGCATTAATATGGCAACATTTGAAATTTTGTCTAGGTAGATGCAGCTGATGAAGACTAATCAAATTTACGTTGTCAAACGTATTTGAAGAGTTAGAAACCGGCCCTGCATTATCCGATTCTAGGTTGTCCATATATCGAATGTTCTTTCTAGAGGTGAGACAATTCATTTTTCATGCTTGTTGCACACACACACGTCTCTTCTAGTATATACGCAGTGACGCTATACAACACCATCGTATTTATATCGATTGCTATTTTCCAGTAAATATTGGTGCCTTGTCTACTTTTATACATACATAAATATATATATATATATATATATATATATATATATATATATATATATATATATATAATATATATAATGAAATTGTCTACAATTTTCCACACACGTATGTTGTTCCTAACGTAATGTAGATGTATATGATACCAACTACTCGCCCAACGCATTAAGCAGTAACAACCTTAATAGATCCCCAAACTATGTTTACGTACACTATATTGCATCTTCAATGGCTAGTCAAAACAAATAATATAATAGTATTTAACCAGGATGCTACAACATAATGTTTATCTAATAAGGACTAATTACCATTTCTTACAAATTTGGGGTTGGTATAACAACGTGTCACTGGTGGTGTAGTGAATGCTCTGAAAGGAAAGAAAAGAAAAACAACAACAAAATTTAGTATTCAAAATAAAGTTCTCAGATAAGTATTATTGTTTGTGACCTTCTTTCCCAGCTCTCAAATTGTTTATGGGCTAATGAATCCTTTCATTTTCTCTGTGTTAAATAAATTACGCTAATTTATCTAAGAGATCGATATCAATGATACTCGTTTTTATTTATATATTAAGATTCGTCGTTTGTTTTTCAGTAAAATATCTGATGTTTTCAATCTCAACCCAATAAACGAATGAAATACTTATAAAATTTACATCTGCATCTCGTGTATGTGTGTGTGTGAGTATATGGCTGTATATACTCATATATATATATATATGCACATACATATATAGATGTCTATATATATATATGGATAAATATGTATATGTATGTATATATATATATATATATATATTATATATATATATATATAAACAAAAATAAATAAATATATATATATATATAAACAAACACACACCACCACACACACACACACACACACACACACCACACACATATATATATATATATATAGTGTGCGATGATAAATTGTCGCAATTTTATATATTTATAATTTCGCGCTTGCTCACTCATTTTCTTTCTCGACTACACGCAGCATAATAGGTTTAGTTGGGCACTGTGTGTGAAATAAAACAGCACCACGACGCTATTCACTCTGCCAGGATTTGGGAACAGAATACTCTACTGCTTAGCATTCGCGCCTGAATCTCCGATTTGAACGTTTAAAATGTTTGGATCTCAATGTGTCGACAGTGCAATCTGTCCAGACATGTACCGAGAGTGATAAAAATCAAACACACTCATCAGCATCATGGTGTTTGGAGTGATCGGTAGTAATGGCGGCGTTATGCCTCCATTCATCTTTCCACTAGGCCTGAAGCCCAACTCAGTTGCCTACATCAAGTACCTAGAAGAGGTAGTTCTGCCCTAGGTCAAGGGGATGGCGGCTGGAAGACCTTATGTCGAGCAACATGACTCTGCACCATGTCACACAATCAGAAGAACCCGGTCATGGTTGTCAAACAATGTCTGCAACCACATCTCCCCAAACATTCGGCCACCTACCTCCCCAGATTAAAACCCTCTTGATCATTATGTGTAGGGAGTAGTCGAACGAAACACCAACAAAACTCCTTCTAACACCGCAGATGAACTGAAGGCAAGGATTATGACAACATTCACCAACTTGAACAAGGAGACCGTTCAGAAGAGTGGCAAGAAATTCTGAAGTCGTCTCGAGGCTGTGGTTGAAGCTAATTGCGATGTTATTGAGTAAATTTATTCTTTAGTAATTCAAGATATTTTCGTGTAATCTTGAAAAATATGTTAAACTGAGTTAGCCTTATTTTCATTTTCGCGTAATTTAGACGACAGTTCATTTAGCACACCATGTGTGTATATGTGTGTGCATTTCTGTGTGTGTGCGTGTGTGTGTTTGTATATGTGTATATATATATATATATATATCTCTCTCTCTTTATATATATATATAATATATATATATATATATATATATATATATATATATATATATATATAAAGATAGAAAGAGAGAGAGACTGCGCATTCAGTTTTGAAACAAAGAGCAAAGCAAGTATAACTCCACCCGTTCAAAAGCCTTTGAAAGGGGAGGGAGGATTGGTATTTATATTCATATAAGGTATTACTGCGCTTCATTAAAAACAATAATGTAAACAGTTAAATGCGATTTATAGAATAATGTGAATATATTCATCCAGCCTATATAAATCCTACGCTTATGTTCCTTTCATCATCAAATTGTCCGGAATTTATTACATCTTTCAAATATGTGGCGATGATATTTTGTCAAATCTGCTCTTGGAATTTTGTTGGTGAATCAAGATAACCGGAGTGTATTTCTGTGGAATGGGTGATAGGACAGGATGCAGGAACAATACAGTAAGGGTGAGAGTTGGAATAGAAGTATAATGTGGTTGACTTGCGGAGCCCACACGTTAGCACGCTGGGCTGAATGCCTTGTGGTATTTCGTCTGCCGTTACATTCTGACTTCAAATTCCGCCGAGGTCGACTTTGCCTCTCATCCTTTCGAAATTCTTAAATTAAGTACCAGTTACGCACTGAGGTCGATGCAATCGGCGGTGCTCCAGCATGGCTGCAGTCAAATGACTGAAATAAATAAAAGAAATACAAGAAAAAGCATAAACTCTATAGACAGTAAGAAATTAGTAGAATTGTTTACATATTTGTAATTTAGTGATATATACACAGACAATAGTCAAAAGTAATTCATTCCATAAGGTAATAATTCAAATTTATGACACCATATTGTATAGCTGAGTATGTTGTATCAAAATTCATGTGAAATCTGCAAATAAGGGATAGAGAATGTTGTTCCGGTATTAGGAATTAACCATTTTCTTCCTCTGCTGGTAGCTCAGTAATTCGGTTTGTTTCAATTTGCAAGCTTTATAACTCCGAAAGGAATATTTTCCCTACATTTGCATATACTTGATTACATTGTATCCAATCAAATTAAGTTACAGCGATATTGTATTTTTACAAACATCAAAAGCTCTATTGCATGGTAATCTGCCATATCAATTAATACTCTTCAAACAGCACAAACAGCTTATAATCATTCAAACAGATTAAAATTAGAACGGGAGTAATAAACAATAATTACTATAACATGAACATATAGAAACAGCTACCGGTGTCAGTCACATATATGTAGAAGCATCGGTGTCGTACATGAAGTGCAGACGCAGGTAAAATGCCATTATTCGAGTACTTGATGTATGTATAGCATGTATGAAATTATATATATATATTAACAGTTACGAAGTTTTTCTATTAGAAATATAGCAAATACCATACGGAAATAAAAGGAATATATAGAAATTTAATAACTAACTTGTAGTCACATACTCTACCAAAGAAGCAGAGAAAATATGATTAATTGCATGCTCAGCCTTGAGCGTAGGTCTTTCTGTATATATTAATATATTATGTAATATTCACTTCTGATATGGTTAGAGAGAGCTGATTGTAGTTTCCTCCAGTGTTTTGGAATCCAATCTATTGAAAAAATTTAAGTTAGATCATTTATATATATACATTTCCTGGAACAACCGTTCTTAACTGATTTATCCCCCTACAGAAGCCTCCGAGACAACTCGATGTATGTTTAATAGAGTTATTACCTAATGCAGAGATTTAACAAAAGAGACTCCAGAAACCTTATGAATAAGAAAACCTGTCTTTCAAGACGAAGTATGATTAAATTTGATATAAACACCATATCTCAAAATGGTATTTGTACTTGTAGACACTGTTATCCGAGGTTTGTTTACATGAGTCTTAAATGATAAAGAATAATCCAGTTCCTGTTGTTGAGAATAATATTGTTGTTTAAGAAAATATTATCAGTATACAGTCATTGAAATTCTCTTCTTCAAGTTAATGTTGGCCATTTGGAGTGATATTGTAGCTACCTCATATTGACGTTTTATAATATGCCGTAAAAAACATAATTTTGTTTATCCGTTTAGATTTATATTTGAAGATACACAAATCTATCAGCATTTACAAAATGCAATTGTTTATATAATTCATTGCTTCTCTATTTTATTTTCTTCTTACATTTAATCTCATTGCAAGCCAGATTCCGATTTGTGCGTTATATATTGTCTGGAGATCAATACTTAATAATTGAACTATGTCTCAAGTCAGTTACCCAGTTCATTTGAATGCACAATACACCAGCGTCTGCAGGAAATTATCTTATTACCAACGGTTTTGCACGCTGGCTGTCACAGTTTTTTTATGTATTGCATGCTATGAACAATATTAAATGCTGTGTCAAATTTAGAAACATGGTGTCAGCAAAATTCTGACGGGAATGCTCGCATGTACAGATATTTCCTTTTGTCTATTTATCATACTACTTATACACACACACACACATATATATATACACACATATACTTATATTTTTTTATTAATAATAATGGTAAGACAACAAAAGAATGATTTAGACTTCGATATTATGTAAAGAGAGGAATTTATCTGTAATATGAATACAAAATCGCGGCAAATGCCAGTAGCAATCCAAAAACCTTCTTTGCCCATGTCCAGCGGAATTCCCGCTTGAACAACCAGATTGCAACGTTGGTAGACTCAACAGGCGTATCGATCGAGGACCCTTATCAACAGAGTCAATTATTTGCCGAGGCTTTTTCAACTATTTTCAAACAAGATGATGGTCGTGAACCCCCTCCATTTGATAGATCGGTACCTCCAATGTTTCGATTGGTCATCACGCGGGACGAAGTCAAACGTGTTATTCAAGGCCTCGATGTCAACAAGGGTCACGGCCCTGACGGCATACACCCACGGGTTATCAAACCGTTGGCTCCGGTCATCTGCGAGCCCTTGACACGACTATTCAATATGTCATTGGCGACGGGTGTTATACCTGCAGACTGGAGAACAGCGATAATCTGCCCAATTTTCAAGAAAGGGAGCCACGAAGACCCGCTTAACTACCGACCGGTTTCCCTTACATCAATAATCAGCAAGATGTTCGAAACCATCCTTAAGAAAAGTATGATGCTCCACCTCCTAAACACAGCCTCCATCTCTGATTCCCAACACGGCTTCGTGCCGAAGAGATCATGCTTGACCAACTTACTAGTAATGGAAGAATTGGTGACGCGCATCCTCGATGATAGTGATGCTGTTGACATCGTTTTACTGGACTTTGCCAAAGCTTTTGACTCGGTAAACCACCGCCTATTACTTGTCAAGCTTCAAGCATATAGTTTCCATCCGGATATTGTACGATGGGTTGGTGCCTTCCTCTCAGATCGCTCCTTCCAAGTCCAAGTTAATGGTTCGCGGTCCGACGTCTCCAGTGCGAGCAGTGGCGTGCCTCAAGGTTCAGTGCTTGGGCCCTTGTTGTTCTTAGTCTTCATAAATGACTTGCCCGACGACCTCACGCAACACACCCTTCTATTTGCCGACGATATCAAACGGGTCGCTCCTCGCGGTAATATAGAGGATCTTCGTCGATGCCTCCACCAAATTTGGAAGTGGTCTAACGATTGGGACCTGTGTCTGAACGTGTCAAAGTGCTGTCATCTGCCTGTCGGCTCTACTCCTGCAACTCAACTTGATTTCGAGCCGGGTCGTCTGCTGCTGGAGAGGACCGATCAGGTAAAGGACCTAGGTATCTTGGTGGATTCCTCCTTTTCGCCTTCGGCCCAGTGCGTCCATGCTGCCAACAAAGCACGCGGAATTCTGTTCTTGATTCGACGGTCATTCGGAATGCTCACAGCAGCCATATTCCTACCACTCTATGTCACGCTGGTGAGACCCATATTGGAGTATGGGAATCAAGCCTCTTCTCCTTATCTCCTCAAAGCCATACAGCATCTCGAAAGAGTACAGAAGCTGGCTACCCGCATGGTTCATGGTCTCAAAAATTTGTCCTACGAAGAAAGGCTGAGGACGCTCGACCTTTATTCTCTTGAAAAACGCCGCCGCCGTGGTGATCTCATTCTCGCCCACAACATCATAAGCGGAAAGTGTAACCTCTCGAAAGAGCTGTTCTTCACTCCTGCTCCAGAGCGTCGGCTGCGGGGTCATTCCGAAAAGCTCTACCTGCGACGATTTCATCTCAATCGAAGGAGAGGAGCTTTCTCCGTCCGGGTTGCGGATCCGTGGAACAAGCTGCCAGACGAGATGGTGAAGATGCCGACGACCGCTTTGTTCAAAGCCTCCCTGGACCTCAAGTGGCCTGAACTCTTCACATGAACACCACCCTGTACTTAACTCCATGTCCCCCTACATGGCCTTGCTATTTGCTTTTGAGCCAAATTAACTAACTAACCAACTAACTAACTAACTAACATATAATAGGTGACAATTATTCGGTTGCCATAATAAAATTCCGACTTTCGGATGTCGGGGTGGAAATCTGCTCCGGCATCTCGTCAATTTTCGAGGCAATGAAACAATCCTATGAAAATATCCGTTAAACAAATGGAAATTACTATGTAATTGACCACATTATTAAGACAAAAGTGTTATTAGAATGACCGTTAAATAAGGGAAAAAAACAGAAGGGGAGAAAGTAAAAAAGTACAGAAGTAACAATATTCATAGAAAATGCGTAAGCTCGCATGCACATACATAGACATGTGCGCACGCACACCCACGTACATGTACTTATATGCATATGGTCACTCACATGTACACCCACATATATATGCAACCAATATTATGTACATATTTACATACCCACGGACACACACATACGTGTATATACACATACGCGCATATATATAATATATATATATATATATATATTATATATATATATATATATATATTATATATATATATATTGGCCTGCTCGCTTAGTCAGCGGGGTAGCGTCATTCGAAGGCTAAAACAATGCGAACGCATTGTGACCAGCGATATGTAACAACATCTGATGGTCTTGTCGGTCACGTGATCACGTGATATATATATATATATATATATATATATATATATATAAACATACCCATACGCGCATATATATATATATATATATATTAACATCTCGCTCTAGGAAGGGTTTTTTCAGTTAAGCGGTCGTTTGTTGATGAGAAATATGTAGGCACATTAAGAACACAAAAGGATGAAAATTCTAGTCACTGCATGTGAATAACTAGAAAGAAAGGAATATTTGAAAAGGATTCCCAGAAGATTTTTCCTTCTACAGATATTTGCATAAATTGATATGTCGAAACTAATTAGAATGTAGAATTGTTGTAAATTGATTGCATATATTTGTGCAATATAGCAACAAAAAAAAAAGCAATTTGGTTTCATCTGGTAGTACAGGTCTCATATTTTTAAGAGTTTATTGGTTTCCCCGTCCATTTATATATAGACGTGTCACGTGATCACGTGACCGACCAGACAGTCAGATGTTGTTACACATCGCTGGTCACAATGCGTTCGCATTGTTTTAGCCTTCGAATGACGCTACCTCGCTGGCTAAGCGAGCAGGCCAACAGAAGAAAGAGTGGGAGAAAGAGTGGTGAAAGAGTACAGCACGGATTACAACCCCCTGCCGGAGCCTCGTGGAGCTTTTAGGTGTTTTCGCTCAATAAACACTCACAATACCCGGTCTGGGAATCGAAACCGCGATCCTGCAACCGCGAGTCCGCTGCCCTAACCACTAGGCCATTGCGCCTCCACATATACACATGTATAGAAATAAATGTTTGTGATGTGAATAACCAGGAAATATTTCAGATTGTTTGCACTTGTAATTGTTTACATATATGTATGTATCCATGCATGTGTGTGATTGTGCTTGTTTGTGTGTGTGTGTATGAGTGCATGTGTATGCGTGTAGGAAACATGCAGATATGAACTATGTGCTCATTTCTTCATGTCTATTCATGCTTCTATGTTGCTGTTTATTTTGTGTGAACGAAAGACCGCCGTAATCTCTGCTGTCTCTGTAGCTGTACAAACTTACATGCAATCGTATCGCGTAGGGCTCATGCATACATATTGTCTTGCATATTCCTTTATTCTTTGATTCTTTTACTTGGTTGAGTCATTTAACTGCGGCCATGCTGGAGCACCAACTTAAAGGATTTTAGTCGAAGACCCCAGGACTTGTTCTTCGTAAGCCTAGTACTTATTCATTCGGTCTGTTTTGCCGAACCGCTAAAAAATGAGTACATAAAGGCACAAACATCCGTAGTCAAGCGATGGCGGGTAGATAAACACAAATATACACACATAAACACAGACACACAAAGACACACACTAACACACAGACACAGATGCACACATATTCGATGGGTTTCTTCCAGCATTTGTCTACCAAATCCACTCACAAGACATTGGTCGGCCCGAGGCTATTGAGAAGACACTTACCAAAGTTGTCACGAAGTGGGACTGAACGCGGAACGACATGGTTGGGAAGCCAGATTCTTACCACAAAGTTACGCCTGATATCTGGGTGAATGTGTGTGAAAAAGAGCTACGCTACTTTTTCCCAGCCATACGCAAGTATATAAATGCCTCTGTGTATAATCCAGTCGAAAGTTCAAATGTGTATGGACGAGTATGCGTACGTGTGTACATATTAACTGAAGCTAGAGAAGTGCCTCACGCTAAAGACAAACCATTATGTGCCATAGCGTATGTAGCACATTTGAGGACTTTGAAAATGATTGTGTAGCGACATATTTCTGTTAGCGGATGATATACATACACACACACACACACACACATATATATATATATATATATATATATATATGTATGTATAAATGTATATATGTATATATGTATATATGCATATATACATACATACATACATATATATATATATAATATATATATATATATATATATATATATATATATATATATAATATATATATATAATATATATATATTTGCGTGTGTATGTATGTATATTAGAGTGGTCCTTAGCAATAGGTAACCGTTCGAAAGTTACAATTTAACTACTCCCATCCACTAATCCTGCTCCAATAATCAAAATAACGGGGTGTGCAAAATTCTAGCTTAATCAGACAACTGCTAGGCGACCCTCAAGCGCCCTGAATTTTGAACAAAGTATACGAAACGATCAATTATGTTCAAAAGGTGGTATACTATTCCCTTTCTCCACCATCTTTTTTTTGTTTTTTTTTTGTGGACACATCAAGGCAACTCTAAAAGATGTTTAAAAAACGTTCTGAATAAAATTTCCCAATGGCTAATTTGAAAAATTCCTGAAAAAAGATGAATAACTTAGGAAATATTAGGTTTTTCTTAACAAAGCACACAATTTCTATACGAGAAACGCATTTTTATTTACAACAATAAATTCTATAGGACGCAAAACAATGTGCACACTGTGACACTGAATATTGAATGTTATTTTTGAATAAGAGAGGATTTGATGGCAGTTGGCTTCTTTTTTATTCCTAGAAATTATTCACAGGAGTGGCTGTGTGGTAAGTAGCTTGTCTACCAACCACATGGTTCCGGGTTCAGTCCCACTGCGTGGCACCTTGGGCAAGTGTCTTCTGCTATAGCCTCGGGCCGATCAAGCCTTGTGAGTGGATTTGGTAGACGGAAACTGAAAGAAGCCCGTCGTATATATGTATATATATATATATGCGTGTGTGTGTTTGTGTGTCTGTGTTTGTCCCCTAGCATTGCTTGACAACCGATGCTGGTGTGTTTATGTCCCCGTTACTTAGCGGTTCGGCAATAGAGACCGATAGAATAAGTACTGGGCTTACAAAAGAATAAGTCCCGGGGTCAAGTTGCTCGATTAAAAGGCGGTGCTCCAGCATGGCCGCAGTCAAATGACTGAAACAAGTAAAAGAGTAAAAGAGTAAAAAGTGTATCTGTTCCTAAGTTAATTTACATTCTAGGGAGTAATCCTTCGTTCTGATTCTTGTCATCTCTGCAAATCCTTGAGAACGTAATTCATGAGAAACTATAAATAATAATGAACGTTAAGCTGATTTCATTTTTCTATGTGCAAACAACGTTACGCCAAAGATTTTGGTGTCTGAACGTGCGTAAATGCACCTCTCTGTCTCGTTTTGCTTCCTTTCTTTCATTATTCATTGCAATCCTCAATGAGTTTGACACCCTTTTCTGCAACACCATTCACAACCAAATATCTTCTCAAGATTTGCATGTCCACTTTGTTAAGATCATCATTTCATGTTGAAGGGGTTTTGTCGAATAAATCGGTACTGATAGAAAATCTCATGAAGAAACGTTTTGCAACAGGTGTTGCAAAAGACGAAATCTCGATGTTTGTAAAGGAAGAAAAGTTATTTTGGTGCAGAATATACCTCTTTAGTTGATTTCTTCTTCTTCCTCTTCTTCCCCTCTGTCTGCTTCCTGCATAACTTGAGCAATATTTGCCTTCACTTCTGTTGGAACATTGCCATCAATTATGGTTAGAGTCACAGTTTCGGGAGTTAAGTACTAGTGATGAATGGAATTTTTTTTTTCGCAGCAACCTTACTGGTTTCTGGATCAATATTCTGATAATTTATCAGTTGACGCATGACTAGGAAATCACGATGAGGTGATTTAATTACTTCTGATGTTAAAAACCAAGCTCGAACATACACTTGACCAAGAAAAATACACATTCTCCTTAAAGAGTTCTTCTCTCCAATAGGTAACTCAAACTGAATGCGTAAATTGCTTTTGACAGCCACAGGGCATGACTTACAGTTCCTGGTCTACAAAACGATATCCAGTTCTTCGGAACTCCGCCAAGATAGAACGTCGTTAATTCCAACAATTCTCGGTAAGAAATTCGCTGTTGTTTCCGTATAGAAAGGTCGTACTCAAGAAATCCAAGAATGGTAGAGCGGACGTCATCAGGCAATTAATTCCTACTAGTTATGTAAACCTTCTTGTCTAGGTTTCACTAACTCTTTTGAAAAACGCTATACCTGGATCAGATGTTGCACCCATCAGTGAGTCAAAACAGTTCCTAAAACCTAACTAACTATATATATATATATAACGGGAAGCTTTATGAAAATAAACAAAAGACGAAGGCAGGTGGGGTATAAACAAACAATTGTATTGTATATATATATATATATATATAAATTCAAAATACTGAAATATTCAAAATATCATTTTCTACCTCATAACATTAGAATCCATTTAAGTGATCATAATACAAATGTATAATGATCACTTAGGAAATGCAGCTTTGGTCATTTGCATTTCTACTCCTCAGCACAGACCAATTAACGCCTGATTAGAATACTCTGTACGTCAACGGGTATTTGTAAGTCTCAGCACAAAATTCTAGGCTGCATTAATGAAACGACTATGGAGGCGATTTATAATTATTCATGCAAGAGAAATATTTTGCTGTTGTTTACATAATTATTATGTCCCTTACCTAACTCTTCTGTAGGTGCATAAACCCTTCCTCTCAAATAGTTTACTATCTTCTCCTTTTAGGGTAACATATACAACTCGTATCAGCCACGACTAATGGTTTATTATAAAAGAACTGCAAGTTGGTGAAAGTACTATATGATGCTGTTCTTCTTTTAGACGCTCTTCAATATTTTCTCCGCTCCCCATGCAAAATACTCGTCTGCAAACAACAAACCAAATTATATTTCATAGAAATTATAAATAAATCATATACGAAGTGGTATGACAAGGTTCCAGGACGAATTCTGTAGAGCGCCAACAGGTTGCTTGCGTGCGCTGTGCAAGCTAGCAGTGACTTCCATGAGGCAGTTTGCCGAGTGATATCGCCATGTTTATTTCGCAAGTTATGAAGTTTGTGTTTTTGTCATCATGCCTGTGCTGTAGTATTAAATTTTATCATGGACAGAGAGTTAGAACAAACAGCCTGGGCGGAAATTTTGCGTTAAACTTGTAAAGTCTGGTACAGAGACATCAAGCATACTTTGGCAAACTTACGGTGATGAGGCGATTCGTCGTATGCAAAGTTTCTAGTGGCACAGCTGCTTCAAAAGGCACGGCAGAGACGCAGCTCTGTCAGGAGCATGCTCAGCGTTTCTTCAGACATCCGCGATATTGCGTATCGAAAATTCTTCCAGGGCCAGACGGACAGTCGATTTTTCTACTGCGACGTTTTCAAGTGTTTTGAGTGTATTACATTCGGCGAAAGCGGCCGAATCTGTGGAGCGTGTAGAATTAGATTTTTCAAGACGACAATGCACCGTGTCACCGAGCACTTCTTACTCGTGAATTCCTCGTCAAAAAAGCGATATGGTATCTCTCCTGCATCTACCCTATTCGTCAGATTTAGCACTTGCAGAGTTCCATCTCTTTCCCTGGATGAAAATGCAGCTCAAAGGTCGCTATTATAACACCAATGCTGAGAGCAAGAGCGAATCGCACAAGGTCCTCGACTTGTTTACGGAAACCGAATTCACAGTCGGATTCCAAAAGTCGCAGGAACGCTGAGACCGGAGTATTGTTGCACAAGGTGACCATTTCAAATGTGATTATGTTAAAAGGAATATTTCATTAAATATAGCCAGCCTAGGACCGCTTTGATACCATCTCGTAAGCGCATTCAGCTTTTAAAATGATTTTACCTTACAATGCACTAAACATTTAGAATTATTGTGAGCATTTCATTTTACCTATTTCATTGCATGGTTTGAATTCTGCAAGGACGATGTGGGAGAATTTGAATGGTGTTGATAAACTGGGAGAATCCAAATATACAGGAAACAATTCCTTTCTGAGGATGATTAGAATCTAAACTTTGACAACAAGGAATATTAAGTCCTATTACATCAATTTTGAAGTAGTTGATGGATACCAGGAATGCGCATCGGAATCACACCATTGCTTGTTGTGATTTAGAATATATATAATGAAACGGATTTTGTTTTGAATAATTCCAGCTCCCCGAGTAATTCTCACCCCACAGCAATATATGTTTAAGATAAATTCCACTCAGCATTGCTATAAGCTATTTCCATTTAGCCATATTGTTGATATTATGGAATTAATTGCTAGTTATAGAGTTATACAACTAGTTTTAGTAGTGAATTTCCGACTGCGTGATATATATTTGTTGTTAGGAGAATTTGATAATTGGGTTTCCTCTGTATTGATAAGAAGTCAAATGATGCACTGAAGCTAATATATAAATAAATAAAACAAAATGTATTCACTCATCCCTAATTAGTAAAGGAAAAATAATTGCTAACCCGAGGAGTCGAAATTATCCAAGACAAAATCTCCCGTCTAGCTCATTGCGCAGTTTGACAGTTGCTATTTTCTTTCCGAATTTTTTTATGCTTAACAATATAGATAACAAACTGATATCTGCTGCAGTTAAAAATGTTCCTTCAGTTTCTCTTCTCTCGAATGGGAGTCACTGTAATTAACAAGCTGTCATACCTGATCTCTCTCTCTAAAACTTTTCAGTTTTTTTTTTGGATACACATGCGCACAGATTCACAGACAAACACACACGCATGCGAACTCATATATAAACAACACACATCTACACACACACACTCATATATATATTTATATATATATATATATATATTTATATATATATATATATATATATGGGGGGTATATATATATATATATATATTTATATATTTATATATGGGGGGTATATTTATATATATATAGGCAAACATATATATACACAGGTTAGCTTTCTATGTATGTATATCTACTTATCTATACAGCTTTCTGTCTATTTATTTATCTAGACCCCCTCCATATATATATATATATATATATATATATATATATTCTGTTTATTTCTAGTCACAGATGCTGCTGTAATAAAAGTAATAATAATAATAATAATAATAATAATAATAATAATAATAATATAATAATAATAATAATAATAATAATAATAATAAGAAGAAGAAGAAGAAGAAGAAGAAGAAGAAGAAGAAGAAGAAGTGGTTAACGAATTCACCAATGATATCTAGATGGACTTTTGTCTTGATAAGTATGCTAAAGCAACTTTTGTCAGAGGCAAGCTCATGCAGACAGCTTCCATTAGATTAGATACCGATACTAACACCAAGGAGCTTGACGCACAAGAAAATTACAAATACCTGGAGATAAACGAAAGAAATGGTATACAACGTGCTATTGTAAAGTAAAAATAAGGAAATATTACAGGAAAATAAGAGTTATACTAAAAACTGAACTCAACTGTAAAAATCACATCAATGCATTTAACACTCTATCATTTCCAGTAGTCCATTATAGTTTTAACATCATTGCCTGGAATCTTACAGAGATCCAACGCCAGGATAAGAAGACAAGAAAATTACTCACTTATAAGAACGTGAGCCATCCACTTCTTTACCTACCTAGATGTGCTATAGGTCCTCCACAATAGCAATGGATAGGTACTTGTCTAGCGCAGAGGACCGGAGGCTGCGACTGATGTACAAACACGAATTCGGCAAAAAATCTCATTCGATTGTCAAGGAAGCTTGAAAATTCACAAGGAAACCTGACGTTAATCCTGAAATAGTTCAAGACCCTGCCACAAAACAAGGAAAACAGATCAAGCAAACAGCAAAAAAGAACGGGCAGAGACAAATTGTGGCGCGATGAAGCCAGAAGCCTCTGCATGGACAGTATATGCTTCGAAGTCGAAATGCTGATGTACATCAATCAATAACCCATTAGTGGCTGAGAAGCGCAGGACTGAACACAGAGATTGAAGGTCTCATATTGGCAGCACAAAGCCAAAGCTTGCACACAAAATACTACCAACCTAACGGACTGCAAAACGGTTCTGACCATCCGACACACTTGATGAAACAATAGACTATCTCGTCTCGGGATGACATGTGCTGACACCAAACGAATATAAACATCACTACGAGAGGGTAGAACAGTATTGGAAAATATGTAAACATTACAAAATCAGTAATCCTGCTTACTGGTATGAACATCATCCTGAGCCAGACGTTGCAGGTAAAAAGTGGCCTTTGGGATTTTTCAGTCAACACTGACAGATTGATAATCCCCCAGACATAATTATTAAACACAAAGAAGAAAAGACTTGTACGCTAATAATCAATGTTCCCACTGATAAAAATATAGCTGTCAAGGCATTTGACAAACTAAGCAAATATAAGGACCTGGAAATTGAAATACAAAAGATATAGCATCTTAAAACGAAAACTGTTCTTGTTATTGTAAGAGCCCTAGTTATGCTTAAAAACGTATGTCAATAGAATCTGGATATGATCCCAGGAGAACCATGACTACGAGAAGTCCAACAAATTGGGTTGACAAGTACTGCCCACATCCTTAGAATAACCCTATCCATTTAAATGTCTGTGTTGTCTTATTTCACTACCTCTCTCCTACCAAATCTTTCAGTCATAGTGTAACACCTCTTATCCTACACTCACCCCAAGACACGCTGGATGTGTTTCGGCAAGTGAATGTAACAAGCGTGCAGATTAAAAGTAAAAACAACAACAACAACAACAATAATAATAATAACAATAATAATAACAATAATAATAATATAATAATAATAATAATAATAATAATAATAATAATAATAATAATAATAAAGTCAATCGTTTGTTATTCATGGATGACCTGAAACTTAATGGTAAAGATGAAGTCCAAGTGATTTCCCTCTCGTTGATACGGTGTATACTTTCAGTGCGTAATTATAACGGTTTTCGGATCAAGCGGATAAATTCTAGGACACGAAAAATCGTTTGTTCTAAAATACAAATAAAATTATTCCAAATGAGTTAACTTCTTGCATCTAGAAAGGATTTTCGGTTCAAAACATTTCGTCTCAGATGTCTTTTCAAAAATTTGCTTTCCAGAGTGTACTCTTATCGCCATTAGTAAGGGGGTTATGCACCTGCGGTTTAGTGCGTCGTCTATATTGCTATAAACGCGAACCTAATGGTAAATTTCTGATTGGCCATAACCATTGATTATATTATAGCTGCTCAAAACTAAGTAGTTGAGAATGCTTTTTTTCTCAGACCACTCTGTAGGAGTGGCAGTTAATAGCTGTCTGATGGTCAAAAATAATGTTCTCTTATAGATCTTAAATTCCCGCAACACTGACCTAGATTTTCTGTCACCACAGAAATAAACTAAACTTTGTACATTGTGTACTTACACCCCCTTCCTCCCATAATGTCGTTATTCGGACGGTTTCTGCTTCACTGACTTCTTTCGCGACTTTTTTTTAGCCAATATAGCCAATCTCTTCTTCCAAACAACGTAGTTTTGTGAAACGAATAGATGTGTGATCAACATCTTCTCCTCATATATCAGGAAATTACATCTGCATTATTATGGATACATTCATCTTCTCTGAGAATAAAAATCTCTCTTCATATCTCCGGAAATTACACCTGCATTATTATGGATGGATTTACCTTTTCTGTGAAGCTAACAATCGTTTTTAAAAACCTTTTATAAAACTGTGCATCATTAGAAAACATTTTAAGTCTGCTTACAATCTAACTTTGCTTTTCATAGAACTCTCTTTGATACTTCATGTGTGTAGCTTCACCCCCTAGGATGTTTGGAAAACTCATATGTGTTTTGGTTGATGAATACGGGACACTTGTAGTTGCTGCAATATTTGCAGCTTTTAATATATCTGTTCTTCGTATGAAACAATTGTACTGAACAACTAATCCATTCTTGTTGCTTTTTTTTGTATATATATATATATATATATATATATATAGAGAGAGAGAGAGAGAGAGAGATACCTCTGGATATCCGAGTTTGTATATATATATATATATATATATATATATATATATATAATATATAATATATATGCCATTTCAGTTTAAATCCCAATGTAGTATTATTTACCATCAGGACACTTCTGATTCTACTTCTCTGAAAATTTCCAACCCTAAACATAGATGTCAGGGTCATTCATTTCATCAGTGGCTATTGACAGATCGTTAAAACAATAAAGAAAAAAAAATACTAAACATGTACCAAAACGTATATATCACAGGCACGAACCCGTCTTCATTAATACTGTGAAGAATGCCTTGTATTTACGTTATTGTGGGCTAGTTAAGCTACTTTGTGAAATGCGATGCACAAGATGTGCTTATTGACGATAGCCAAAAGTGTACTTTAATGTGTCGAATTATTACTCGATTTCTATTCCTCACTTGTTTGTAACTATTTCGTGTTTCCTAATGTGTGGTTTTATATGATTTTTAATTTATTATACGATGGCAAATGGGAAGAATTATAGAGTGCTGGTTAGAACGTATAGCGGTATTCGCTTTTGAAAGTCCGAAACCACGTCGATTTGAACATTGAATTTTTTACTTGGAGATTCGATGAATAAATTACCATTTCCAGACTTGATTTTCCTTTTTATTCGTATGGAATAAAATGACTTTGGTAAGGCATAGTTAGTCCTTTGACAATTCAACTCATTCAAGTATGTAAAATAGGAAGAAAATGGCTTCAATTTGCATAACATCCACACCTCTCCCCCAACTTTATATAATTTCATTTTGTCCATCTATCTCCCCACGTTTTTGTGAAGCACGTGTATATATCCTTGTAGTGTAAGTGTTTCCTTATAGAAAATAATGGCAGGATTCATATTATTATTATTATTATTATTATTATTATTATTATTATTATTATTATTGTTATTATTATTGCTATTCTTCTTCTTCTTCTTCTTCTTCTTCTTCTTCTTCTTCTTCTTCTTCTTATTATTATTATTATTATTATTATTATTATTATTATTATTATTATTATTATTATTATTACTATTATTATCATTATTATTATTATTGCTGTTGTTGTTGTTGTTGTTGTTTATTTTTGTCGATAAATGCTGACTGGAAAAGATTAGAATATAAAGGTACAAATACACATACACACACACGTACAGACGCGCACATTCATCCATTCATCCATCCTTCCATACCTACCTACCTACATACATACATACATACATACATACATACATACATACATACATACATACATATAGATATTTATATATATATAAATCACATAGAATGAAATAGATTTCAATGTAGAAATGATGTTCTTTGCAATATATTTCTTGTTATTTGTGAAAAATTAAAAGAAGGTCAGGAAGAAAATTGATTTCTTCAAAAAGAGAATTGGATTAGAGGTCATGTTGGCAGTGAGAGAAATTAAGTGATTGAAGAGGAAGTTAAAGTGCATAATAATAATAATAATAATAATAATAATAATAATAATAATAATAATAATAATAATAATAATAATAATAATAATAATAATGATAATAATAATAATAGAAATAAGTAAAAATAATAAATGAGCAACTGTGTCAGCAACGATAATAACAGGATTTGGCGTTTTGCCATAGGTTTATTGTTTGCAAAGGAAGCCATAGTAATATATTTTACTAATGTCAAGAACGGAATCATTATTCCTGTTAGATTTTTTCCATAAGACTTCGGAGAACCAGACAGAAGTAAAGTCGGAAGAGATCTCGGCTTTAGACTGCTTCCAACGGAAGATAGCTTGGCATTCGCTGGGTAAATAATATTACTCTACTCAAAAGAAAAAAAGAAAAAAAGAATGAAAATCGCAGAAGGGAAGTAACAATTTTATTGATTATGTATCTTAGTAGTCTGGAGATATTTCAGAATAAGGTGATAGAAAGTGAAATGGACTTCACTAATGCTGTTATACACATATATAAAGTGAGTCCCAGATGTAGTGCATCAATAAGATGTTTATGTTTTATTTGTATATCTATAATACAGGATAGGATTGTTTGCATATTTTATATATTTATTTAAACATTTATTTCTCTGCGCTTCCATATAACCTGCATCAATTTATAAACATTTACATACACACATACATCCGTATACACACTCATATATGCATGAATATATACATATATATGTGTATGGAAATGTAGAACGATGGAATGAAGGCTCAACACCGTATTGGTGGATAAGTAATTTCTTTATATATACACTTATATACATACATACACATATAAATGAATGGAGAAAAAAGGACAAGAAAATACAAAAACATGAGGACAGGGTACGTGCAAAGTATTAGTAACACGTTCAGAGTAGAAAAGAAAAGGGTGTTTTCCTCAGAAACTGAAGACAAAGGCGCAAGAGAAAAGGAAGACGGAGGTAAACCAATCACCAACAGTCCACACATGGTCACATTTTGGAATGGATCCACACACACACACGCACACACACGCACACACACGCATACAGGCACATACATACACATACATATATGTATTTATTATACTAAGAATGCGACTCCGTTTGAATTCTGGAATATAAATTCTTAATAAAATTAAGATTCTTTTCCTAGCTTTCCTGAAATTATATATTCACTGTTTCTGCTATACAATTTTCATACTTTATCACATTCGTTTCTGAAGGCTTCCCTTTGAGGTTCCTATCTTACTTCCATTACTCACTGACTAAAGTTCATTCTCATTTTTCCATTCTGTATAATTACGTAATAATGTTTAATATACTTTTCTTTATCTATGAATTTGTGAAATAAAGATGAATTGGGGATTAATTCGACAGAACGAGTTCAAGTGCTTTCCACATTGTAATAATTTTCTAAGCAGTCGCATATTTCATTGAGTTTACGTTACTCTCATCTACAATATTCTCTACCATCCAATTAGAACTTCTGTACATAGCCATGTAAAGTACAAGAAATCCCTCTGGAAACAGCATGCACATTTTTCTCAACTTACGTAGAATGATGTACTTGTAGCTACACTAAGAGAAAAATAGTGAAAAAGCGATCATAACGGAAACACCTCCGATAACTGCTTGCTTGATTGAAACAAACTTTTAATAGAAGAACAACAATATCTGCTGTATTCTTTACATATCTCTTACACTCACCTCTTCGTATGATCATGTTCATGAGACAAATAATATAAATGGAAGTATATTATAATAAATTGTTATTCTGAAAAAGCATATTATATCTAGAAATTCGCAACAAACCAAAGCAGATTAACCCGACAGTTTCCTAAAATATGTCGGCCGAAGTTAGTTGTCTTCTTGTAAACAGAAAATACATTTATCTTAGAACCTGCAAAACTGTTTGTAAAGGCTGAGTATTTTGTACATTATCATACTTTTGTTCTGCTCCTCCTGCCTTCTCTCTGATTATATATAATATATATATATATATATATATAAATATTCATATATATATATAAATATATATATATATATATTATATATATATATATTATATATATATATACAGGTCGACGATGAGAAAGATGGCTTCCCTTTGCAAATACTGATAGGGCAGAGAAGTGTGTCAATAGCCAGCTGGAGAAGAAGTTCTCCTGGGGCTACAAGCTACAGTAGCATCCACCCTTGGTGGTTAGCCACATTTAAGTAGCAAATATACTTCACGTGTATATACATACATATATATATATATTATATTATATATATATATATATATATATATATATATATATATATATATATATATATACGCGCGCGTGTGTGCGTCTGTGTCGGTTTGCGAACATACATATGTGGGTATATGTGTATAAATATGCACATGTATGTGTATATATATAATCATATATATATTATATATATATATATATATCTATATATATATATATATATATATATATATATATGTACGATAATATTTACATGTATACGGAACGGAATACACTACGAAGAAGTATATTCATACTTAACTATTGCTGTGTTCTTAGTCTCTGGCGACTTTCACTTATTTTATTAATTATTTCCAACATCCCAATTACAATGGCTTGGAACATTTATAGTGTGTCACTCGCGGCATAGAATCTTTTGCCAGTATAAAATTTGTTGTTGGGATACATTGTGGATCTGAGTTTTTGCGGTTTTTATTTTTGATTTTTTCTTACTGTTGCTTTGTTACAAATGAAAGCTGCAAAATATTGAAACCACAAACAGGAGGCGGCAAAAGGCCAAAATAATTAAATTGTCGTGTAAAATTCTTGTTGTTTTTGTTCCGTATCTACGACCTCCATATTCAAGCTTCGTTGAGTTTACTTCTGACATTTATCCTTTCTTGATCGATAAAAATCTCCACGTCAATGTGTCTGATTGGTTAAACTGCAACATGAAACTAAAGACATTACAAAATTTTTGTTTTGAAACCCAAAGTTCTGATTTCAAATAGTGCTATTGTTTGAAAGTGTAATGGACTAACCTGTGATTTAGTTTAACACTGCCACGTAGTGCTTTATGTGTTGCAAAGGAAAATCACTCTGTTGTAACATTTGGAAAGGCTTACTGCTTGAGAAACGTTTACACATTCCACGCCAACAATTTTAGAAACCATGCAGAGGCATCATGTGTAGAAAATTATCACTTTACTGACCAACAAATGAATACACATAGCATACTCTGCGTTTTGTCTAGTGTATGTCAGTGACACCAAATTATTGTAACATCTGTAGTTTCCTCGTTCATCGTTCATGAAAACACACGGAAAGTATAGTAGAGGAGGTTGTAATTTCAAATTCAGGTTGACGGTGTATTTGCATCCCGAATTAGAATGTAGTAGGTGAATACTATCCTCAGTCTAGCAGGTGAAATAAGCTATTGCTGAGCTGGTTACGATGTAGCCATCGGGATAACTTCATCGTTGTCATACAGATGCCATACAACTGTTATACATACATACGCACATAAATACACATATATACACATCTATTTAGAATAAAAGAACGGACAGAACAAAAAGAGATGGAATGATCATAACATAATTAATTCAATAGCTTTTACACTAAGAACAAGCTTCTTTAATTCTCAAATTGCATAATCAAGATACATAATTGATTAATGTAAATTCTCTTAAAACGAATATATTTCAAACACTGTTTAGCCCAAACCAACGGGAATATTACTGTCTATGCCGACCATAATCTGTGGCAGCTAGTGCGTAATATTCCAGATGAATTATGATAAACATTGCCTTACGCAGATTTATGTTAATTCATCGTGTATTGTAATAACGTAGTTGAAATAAATATGTTTACTCCTACTCAAACGACTGTTGAAAATAACTGCAGTTTGATTTATATGTAAACTTAATGCAATTGTCCTCTTTATTCTAATTTTACTTCCCTCTTTAGGCTTTTCCTTCCTAGATTTTCTACAAAGTTATAACGTGCAAGATTTTAACGATCTATTATTATGGGTGAGTTAATCGAGATCTCAATGGTTAGGCTTAATCTCCGTATACATATAGACACACACACACACACATATATATATAAATATGTATATACACAATTAACTTTTGTATGGTTACATACACACGATAGATGTACATATGTATGCATATATATGTGTATATATACATATAGATATATAAATATATATATATGTATATATATATACATGTGTATGTGTACATATGTATTCATATATATATATATGTATACATATATATATATATATTATATATATATATATATGATATATATATATATGTATATATATCACCGGCGACGGACAGGTGTCCGTCCAGGTGGGGAACGTATACGCCAAGGAAACCGTAAAACCGGTCCTATGAGCCAGGCGTGGCTCGAAAAGGAACAAACAATATATATATATATATGTATATATATATTTATATATATATATATATATGTGTATATATGTGTGTGTATGTGAGTGAGTTAGTGACTGTGTCTCTCTGTGTATATGTGTGTATATTATATAAGAAACTTTGTTTCAGTGTTTCGTCATTAAGTTTGCAGTTTGGATTGCTCCAGCGATATGTTCACACTAATTTGCAGATCGAGAAATAAATTTCATCTATAAAACACCGTAGTATACATAGCGGAGAAAAAAAAAACTATTTATTTTGTTTATAAGTGCCTACACTTTATCATCACAAGACGTCGATACATTGCCAAATCTGTAATATTGTTCAGTTAACTTGACGCTTTGAGACATCTAACAAAAACAAAAGCAACCAATATTTAGTGATGGATAAGTTTTATACGTCTCTCGCCTTCTTCCTTTTTAGTTCTTATACACGTAGCACATATATGAATATATACAAACACATACATACAATTGCAATATATATATATATATATATATATATATATATAAACCCATACGTATGTGTGTATATGTGGGTGTTTGTGCGTGCGTGTAACTACACAAATATATAAATAAATTTATACTTTTTATATGCATGTCTATACTACATAGTTATTTCAAGATGCACACGGAAACATACATATATAATAATATATAATAATATAAAATACAGCGGTATCTTAAAAAAGTTAGTACAGATGCCACTATGCTACACAATGAACAATTTTGGATAAAAGACAGAATATAAAGGTTTTTATATTGAAATACTCACTTAAATATGTCAGCATGAAAGTAAGTGTTTATATAGCTTATTTTAGAATATTTGTACCTATATATATATATATATATATATATATATATATATATATATATATATATATATATATATATATATATATGTATATGTATGTATGTATGTATGTATGTATGTATGTATGTATGTATATAGGTTAGTGTATATATCAGATGTATGTTTATAAATATGCATACACATATATAATGTATGTATGTATGTATGTATATCAATATGTGTTTGTATATGTGCGTATTAGTGTATCTTTTCTGTCTGTTCTGCGCATCTTCATTGCATATGCTTCAATCAAATATTCTAAGAAAATTGATAAATTTATAAATACTCACAGATGTGAATATATATATATATATATATGTGTGTGTGTGTGTGTGTGTGTGTGTGTATGTGTGTGTATGTATTTATTAACTACAATACAAACTTATGTGTACATATGTACATTATATGTATACCTATGTGTGCATATATAATATATGTGTGTGTGTGAGTATATATCTAGAGATAGATAGAGAGATGCATAAATACGCACATATATAGGCCTATAATGCATATTTACAGACTTACATTTTTATTTTTTAACGTAATCACTTACATATGTGTTAACTATGTTAGCATGAAATTCGTTAGAACGCAGGCATATTTCATTTCCATATATTCATATTACACGCACTCACATATGCACCTAGACATATGTATATACCTTCATATACACTTACACATCATACACAACGTGAACACAGAAGACAGTTTATACATATATTCACGCGCTACAACATATGTGTATTACACAATGTAGTAACGAATAGGAAACCTTGTACAATTGACTTTATTTTTATGACAAAATAGATAGCTTTAGCTTCTATACCTACTGTGGGTTTTTTCTTTGAAAAATATATAAATAAAAACATACTCTGTGTTATACATTTCTGGGTGATGGGGAAGGTTATGTTTAGGTGACTACGTTGTGTATTTTCTTCTCTCAGTTCACCAATTCTTTAAGGACAATTGGTATTTTGCCGAAATAATGCCAGAACATGTAAAAACATATTTCTTTTGTGTTTCACTTGAAAAGATTCCCATGTAGTTGTGTCAATATACAAAAGCATCTTTACAATAACTGTAATGAGCGCAGTAAACTGTAGGCATAAAATAGATTGAAGTCTAAAGGTTTTCTAAATATACGGTATATATAACAGGATATTTCAACACCATATACATATTTTATTTAGTAATTTTGTGCATTTTTGAAGCTATTTCTCCTGATATGTTTACTCCATTCTTTCGTATTCTTTCTGTACCTCTCTCTCTCTAGAGTCGTTCATATTTGTCTCTTTGTTTACCATTCCCCATGTCCCTCTCTTTCTGTCTTTCCATATGCAACGTAACTGACTATTTCTATCAGTTTTGAATTTTTCTACCTGAAATTCTGCATTCTTTATTCACATGATGCATATACAATTCTGCATATGCATATGCACGCACGCACACACACACACACACACACGCGCGCGCATGCTGCCACTCAATCATTCTTCAAATAGTACACTATCATACACACACACGCACACACACACGCATACACACACGCACACACACACAAATATGAATATATATTAAATATAATAAATATATATATAAATATATATAAATATATAAATATATATATATATATATATATCAATGTATCTATCTATCTATCTATCCATATATATATATATATATATATATTATATAATATATATATATATACATACATACATACATACATACTACATATATACATACATATACAACACAATAACTGTATATAAACATAATATAAATGCAAATCCACATATATGAAGTCATACATACATGCAGCTATTAAAGAATGGTATAACATATATTTCTTTAAACGAATGCAACGAATATAAATTCTGACAGGCATAAGTTTCTGCTGAATATACAACAGCAGCTGGATATTTATTTAAATATACTTATTTTAATTGAAGGTCCTCCTTCGTGGACAAGCGACTGATAGAACTACAATGCAGAACTGTTTATGATGACAATTTGAACATTATTATCGTAACCCTCGAAAGCAATAAGGATGTGTCGAAGCGTTCTCATCTGATTTGACCGTAGAAATAATTTGCAATAATTAGCCACGCATGTAAATATGAATGTACATGCATTACTAATTGCAATAATTAGCTATGTATATATATATATATATATACATCCTTACGTCTGTTTTCATTCCTCCACTTCACTCTGCGTTTCATATCTTCCCTATAATAAATATTACTTGAACAGTTTCTCGCACCGTCTCTGTTGAAGGGATATATAAAATATCCCAGAAAAAACTGTGTGACCTTGTCTTTACAGATCTGAAAACTATTCACAGCCTTGGATTTTGTATCTCATTCTGTTAATCATATATATATATATATATATATATATATATATATATAATATATATATATATATAATTTATTATATAGAAGGAGCTTCTACAGGACTAGAACTGTTTCATTCAAGAGAAATCTTCAGGAAGCTAGTTAACAAGAATTGTATTGGCATTTATACATTTAGGCATTCAGGTAAGGTTATGATCCGCGCATCGACGGGACAAGCAGCCAGTCCCGGCGGATGGATGCACCCCCTGGTCGCGTGGCTTTGTCCACGAAAGTCGGGACCCTACATGATTCCTTGCTGGTCCGCTCGCGGACATGTAGAAAATCGGCGGTGGCGCTGCCCACCTAAATAACCGGAGCATCCCAGGAGGGGCAATCCTATTCCTGGGGTGAGTGGCACCGTCTACTATAACAGACCGGCGTCGTGGGCCAGATGACTGCGCCGCGGTGGACACGCTCTCAGTTCACTTCGGTGGGGAAGCTCTACTCCTCGGCGGGTGGCTGCCGTCTCCACCTTAATACACCGGCACCCCGGGTTCCCCTTCGTCTACGAATTCGGTTGCTGGGCGGGGGACCAGGTCCTCGGAATGACGTCAAACAGCTTTAAGACCCGTTGGTACGCCCACACACACTCGTTACGGCGACCGGATAAATCCAACCAAACTACCCTCGCCGCCCACATCTGGTACCTTAAAAGGAACTCCATCCCCTTCAAGACCAAGTGGAAACTACTACAGAAGGCGCGTTCGTACACAGGAGGCCATACCTGCTGTGACCTTTGCATTTCGGAGAGCCTAGAGATCTTGTTCGCCAAAGGCCCTCTCCTTACAAGATCTCAGAACACTCCCCCAAATTGCATGCATAGGAATTATGCAAACTACAAGAACTATAGACCTACCCGGCAACCAGATTGATGACACCCCACCCCAACCCCCCCCCCCCAATCCCACCGTTCCCCTAGCACCCCCGATTACCTTTTCTCCTAAGACCTTTCACATATTGTATGTGCACGCTTGTATATGTATATATGTGTGTGTATATATATATTTATATATATGTATATGTGTATGTGTATGTGTATGTGTATATATATATATAAGTGTACGCGAGTATGTCGATGTATATGTAGGTATGTAAAGTTATGTGTATGTGCATGTATGTGTGTGTATATACAGATTGTAGATGGGTATATATATGTGTGTGTATGTATACATATATATATATATATATATATATATATATATATGTGTGTGTATATATATATATATATGTATATGTGGGTATGTAGAGTTATACGTATGTGCAAGTGTATATGTATGTATATATATATATATGTATGTGTATGTGTATGTATGTATATATGTGTGTGTGTGAGTATGTGTGTATATGTATGTATAT
>NC_043008.1:61702574-61715074 GCF_006345805.1 Octopus sinensis
TATTTATTCTTTTATCTAATTTACCACTGACTCCTTGACCACTCCCCCAAGTATGATATTTTTGCGCTATGCCTACCCCCAAAAAGTCCCCCACCACGACCCCTTTAAACCTGCCTAAATGTATAAATGTATAAATGCCAATACAATTCTTGTTAACTAGCTTCCTGAAGATTTCTCTTGAATGAAACAGTTCTAGTCCTGTAGAAGCTCCTTCTATATAATAAATTAATTTTACTCTGCTATGTATTGAGTACCTTATTTACTGTGGTTAACCCCGAATCAACCCGGGACCTACATATATATATATATATATATATATATATATAGAGAGAGAGAGAGAGAGAGAGAGAGATAGATAGATAGATAGATAGATAGATAGATAGATAGATAGATAGATAGATAGATAGATAGATAGATAGATAGAAGATAGATAGATAGATATACTGTAGTGACAGAGTTTGGATATGCACTATGTATGGTCCCTCATTTTCTAAATAATAATATTGATCAGTTCATCGAGAACAGTCCTTAATAATTGTTTGGATATTAAATGAATGAGTGTATAAATACACTTATTCAATTTATTGATTAATTGATAATAATAATAAATAAATTTAATAAATAAAATAATAATTATTGTAGTACTGTATAGTTTATAAATTGTATTCTTATGACAACGATATTGTGTGTTACTTTTGAAAGTATTGATAGAGTTTGGTTATGTACTACATATGGTCCCTCATTTTGTAAATAAGGTTATTGATTATTTCATCAAGAACAGTTCTTGATACCTCTTTGGTTATATTAGTGATTTCTATCGATTCACTAAATTCTGCCTACCATAATATAGGAATTACAATCTTTATTTAAGTAAATTTGAACCGGTTACCCTTAAAAAGTTAGTAAATTTGATTTCTATTACTATAGCCAAAATATATATCTATGGGACACTTTGGTTATCACATTTACAACCTTAAGTTTATATTAATATTTATTACGGAATTCTCCCTACCATGAATTAAGTAAACAAGCACGAAGTAAATAAGCACGTTGTTACCGAAATACAATTGGAAAAAGCCTGCCATTTGCATAGATACATAAAGGGTGAACATTTCTATATGCTACGTTGGACACATTGGTCGTTCATCAGGTATGTTGATTTTGTTAATTCGTTATAAATCTCGAATTATGCTTGCACTAGTTATTAAAAAGTGCATTACTGCACTAATTATGAAATCACGGTGATCTGCAGCTAAATTCTGTTTTTAAAAGACTTGCTTCGAGAGATGCATTCGGTATGATGTGTTTATTTATTTTGGTAGTTTTGACTTTAAGAGTCCCTCCTAGCGTGTGGCATTTATGTATATTAATGCCTTCTATATAATATAAATAAATATATTTAAGTGAAAAAATTGGTGGATTTTTCTCTTATGAGGCTTTTCACGCTAACTACTTGATAAATACTTATAAAGATTTTATCTTATTTTAAAATTGTATATATATATATATATATATATTATATATATATATATATTATATATATATATATATATAATATATATATATATATATATATATATATATATATAATTATGTAGGCAGCATGAACTATGACCGTCATGAAATATAACTGAGGGTTTTATAACCACATACATTGCTAGATATAAGTGCTAAGCACTCCAATGTTGCAGTCAAACCACATAATTGTACATATGCATGCTAACAGGGACCGTAATCTCCCAACAAGCACCGGTCGAGATGTTCCCAGATTGGTTTCTAACAAAGTAGGTGTTTATATCCCCCTCATAAAAGGCGGCGAGCTGGCAGACACGTTAGCGCGCCGGGCGAAATGCTTAGCGGTATTTCGTCTGTCGTTACGTTCTGAGTTCAAATTCCGCCGAGGTCCACTTTGCCTTTCATCCTTTCGGGGTCGATAAATAAAGTACCAGTTTCGAACTGGGGGCGATATAATCGACTAAATTCCTTCGTCTGTCCTTGTTTGTACCCTCTATGTTTAGTCCCTTCTGGGCAGTAAAGAAATATATATCCCCCTCATATATATTTAATGATGTGTGTATATATGTGTGTGTGTGTGCGCATGCGTGCGTGTGTATGTATGTGTGTGTATGTGCATGTATGGTTATTTGGTTGCAGTTATTATATGTAGAAGGTTTTTCATCGATATACTTCAAATGCGATGTGAAGACGTTAGGATTCCGCTACTCGTATTTGCTTTGAGGCCTATAGTGTACCATTCATTATTACTTTCTTTAGTGTAACTTGTGTATGCCATCTAGAAAACGGCAACATGTTGTGTATTTCATAAATGGTTTGTCAATTACTTCTCCTTGATTTCTTATTAGAGACGAGCATAAACTTTTTCTATTACATCATTGCTACAGTATTTGCTGGGTCCCTCTACATTTATTTCATAAGCAGCAGAAAGAATATTATCATAAATACTACTTGATGTCAACTCACTTGCTGATGAAACCAAACCGTGAATGTAGATGTCATTTTGGGAATAGCAGATTATAAAGTGAGAAGCAATGGATAATAACTTGAACAGCTTTTTTTCCGTTCAGCACAAATTTCTGTCAAACTTATATAAGGTTACACAGACATTAAGTATTCTTAATCAAAAATGCAAGCAATGACTCTGTATTATGAAACAAATTATGAAGTTTTGACATGATATTCAAAGTAGTGTTAGGGCTTTCTTACATCAAGCAATGACTTTCGAAAGCTAAATGCCACCTACCATCTACAAAAATGTGGAAGTATCACACAGAATAGATAATTTTCAAGGAACATATATAAAATACATCCGAGTGTATGTATAATATCTACCATAATTTCATCCAGTCAAATTCGAATATACGTTAGTTGAATATTGCATATAATTGGTATTGTACAATTAGGACTACTTCGTTACATAGAAATTTCACCATTCCATACATGGTAAGCTATGCAGAAGTGATGATTGTACAGAACAAGAGAAAAAGTAAACCGAATTGAAATGGACACGTATATAGGATGTATTAGTAACAAGTTCAGATCCCATATTGGATGATCTTGGATAAACTCAGCCAAAGTAAAAAGAAATGAGACACCAGGAGCCAATGGCTAATGAGGGATGGGTCGAGATTTTTCCGGTACCAGTTCAGTATCGGTAGAAGGCTATAAGTAGTAGTTTCTTCTACTTTTCCACCAATTTTTTGCATCATTCCCACCAAGAATATTTCAAAACTCTTCCAGCTGCCATTGTAATTCCCACAGATAACAGCTTTTTAAAAGTCTTGTCTTTGAAACAAAACAATTGAAAATTAATCATAGTTATATACTGGTCAAAATATCTCTGAACACAAGACAGCTCGGTCTAGAGTGAACTGTGGCGTCTCCAAAACTACAGCAGTTACTCTATCCATGCCATTTATATAACAACGCCATTTATACAACAACAAAATATTTTCAATTGAGTAACAAGCAATAGCATCAACAGTCAAACTGAAGAATCGTAATAATTGTTAAATGTGAGGTTGTAGTAGAAATTTATAAATAATGTTATATGAGACAATCCTTTCGTATATGCACAGACAGATTGAATTAAAATCTGCTTCTCTGAACTATTCATATAATTAATCTTCAGAAAGCAATTTGAAATATAATCCATTCACAACAGAATTTGCTTAGATTTGCAATTAAACTGCTTTAAATTAAATTAAAATAAAACAAAGAAAGTTTTAAAGTACACTCGCTTAAAAGGACAGCACTGAAATGTCATCATCTACATGGATTTATAGAACAAATTTCCTGCCTCTTCGTGGGATGAAGTTATTACTGCCTCTTCGTGGGAGGAAGTTAATAAATGGTTCGTGGGATGAGTTATTATTCATCCCACGAACCACATTTTTTCTTGACTAATCGATGTCACAACAACACCAATGTAAACTAAAAGCATCACCTTTCCACTGCTACCCTACGAAGCCGTCAGCAGACCTGTATGTGTATGTGTGTGTGTTCTATATATGTTTATATACGAGTGAGAGAATATTGTTTCGACACTGCACTCACCTACCCCGTGATATATTACCAGATTGTAAACCAGGTAGACTAACGCGAGTACCGGCCGAATGTCCATATACTTTACTGTTGTTCTATTATAGAAGCCAGTAAATAACGCAGTTCGAATCAGGTTCCCCTCTTCTTTCTCGCATGAATTTTAACTTGCATATGTGTTAACTATATTTGCATGAAGTGTTGCAGCCTTTGCATGAAAGGCTGCAACACTTGTTCTTCCAGGCTGAATTGTATAGCATGGACATTCCATTTAATATTATGTAATAGCGACATTGAATAAGTGTCTGGATGTTCGTAAGAGAATCAGAAATAATGTGCCGTTTCTTTTCTGTGTCTCCCATTTTTTCTTACGTGTCTCCACAATGCAGAGCTTCCTCTCCTGTTTTTGTGTCCGGAAATTTCTTAAGAGTGCTAAAAATGCATTACGGTTTCACATCTTTATGTGAGAATGCTAGACTGTATGTTGTATCTGCATTGTTACAGCACAAGAAGAGTTCCCTGCCATTTCTCAGGTTTTGTTGATATCCTCGAAATAAAACGGGTTTACCATTACCCATCAAGCTCAGTGCAATGTAGCTGTAACTCCAACAGCCAAGATATTTGCTGTATGACTCAACCAATCAAATCATTGTGTGGTTGTCTCTGAATTTCTAATGCTAGTGTCACGACACTTCCACATGTGACACCATTCCCCTAGATATGGTGTAGATGATTAATTAATTAGCTTGGCCAGTAACAGCCTTCGCCCGATCAACACATTTTGATGCGCAGTTTCCACTTATTGTCTGTCTCATCGATTATGTACTTTGAACAAATCAACTCGATAAGAAATTCTGTTATATTTTGTTTCTTATTAATGACCTGTACGGACACCGCATTTCATTATGCAACCATAATATCCTACAAAGTATATTAAAACGTTTTTTTATAACTCAATACTGTGTTCTACTGTGTTAGCAGTGCTATTATATCACTTGCTATGGATACCTCTACGGATTTCCTATAAAAATTGTAACCCGCACTAATAATGTTATATCATCTCGAATCCGAGACGCCTGATGTATATAACGATCAGATCGGTGATGAAAAATATGTAATGGAAATATATTCCATATTACAGGAGATTGTGCTCCTTCATCACAACCAATGCAATCCATTAATCAATGCTGGCTATTATTTCTATAGAAGATCTGTAGAAATAACCATAACAAATAATTGTTATTTCTTAATTACCTCTTTAATGCAACTATCTGAACGGTACTTCTGTGTATTTATCGTCTCATCAATTCTACATTTTTAGAAAATCCGCTATGCATCCTTCTAAATTTCCTGTGGGACTTTTATCTCACTATATTGAGGAGTAAACGGAAGCATATACGTCTTTGATGCGCTCATAAATAAACGGAAAAGTCCATACTTTTCCAATACAGTTGCTTATACAGCGAAAATATTACTCTATTTCTAACATAGTTTATATTTTTCATCGCATAATTGTTTACTGCATGATCTTTGAGTTGAATATATTAACTGAAATGCTTTTTATGTAGGTGATGTCTCTGGATAATCAATTTCTGAAAAAATTGTGGCACAAAGCATTGGATTGAAAGGAGGAATAAATAGCGAGAATTAATGAGAAACGGTGCAAGGTACTCAATAATGTGTGACAAAACATTATCCTTGTAACTATTCCTGTATTAGAAATATAATTTTGTAATTCTATATTTCCAGAATTATATACAAAAGACAAAATGGCAAAGAAAAGGTATCTCCGTGCTCGTGTACTATTTTAGAAGTAGTATTTACGTGTCTCGAAATGAACTATCTCTGAAACATTACGGGATATTCAACACTGACATATATTTGTACTATACGTATGTACTATTAGTAATAGTCTGGGGCTAAACAACAACATCGGCAATAATAATAACAACAACAACAACAGAAACAACAACAACAGAAACAACAACAACGATAACAACAAAAACAGCAACAACAATAACAACTAAACAAAACAACAAAAGAAGAACATAGCACTCACGATAGAAAAAGAGAAATATATAATAATATAACAAAAGGACAACACGAAGTAAATATGAACATCAGCAAGAGACAAATACAATTTCATATAAAAACGAAAGTGGTAAACAAACAATACCATCAAGTCAAAGTATTACGTATGAAAGATCTGAAGAATTTTCCAATTGAAATCTTCACAAGTTTAAGCTTTTGCCAATAATGGTCAATTTAAATGTTTGGTGGGAAGTCGCAATTGAAAATTGATTTTGGCAGCGAAAATAAAACAGCGAGACTACAGTGTACAAGGACAAAGGAAATGTTCACTTTTAAACACAAATGCATTTATGTGCTTCTCTGCTGACACTAATTTTTTATTGTATGTTCTTTAGAAAATAATCTAATCAATTCTTTCTCTCAACCCTGGCGTATTTCCCTTTATTTTTGTTTCACTCTCCTACCAACACTCATTGCCCTTGCCATAATATTTAACTTATCATTTTCAGAGTTTCCATTACGGCTATTTCACACTATCCTGAGATTTGGTTTATGTATTTTTTTCCTTTCGAGCTAAATCATTAAATTCGTGCCACAATGTTTTGCTGTATCATTCAAAACGACTCTGTTATCTCTCTACCTTCGTTTTCTAAATTCATTCATCTTTTACGTGAACCATTTGCTTAAATTACATTCTCTCAATAGGAAAATTTCATTTCCCTTCCTTTTGAAACCTTATCAAGCTCTTTATTTTGAAAAATGAACCTTTGCTTCAAAACCTTTCCAGCTCCCTCACACTCGTTCTCTCTCTCTCTCTCCCGCTCTCTCTCCTTCAGTTTCAAGTTCTCTTTCCGGGCATCTCAGTAAACATACTTTATACTTATTCAGCCATATATATATATATATATATATATATAATATATATATATAATATATATATATATATATATATAGGTGAATATAATCATCAATGCTTAAACATATATATATATGTTATTGTGTATATATATTATATATGCTTATATATATATATATATATATATATATATATATATATATATATATATATATATATGTATATATATATATATATATATATATATATATATATATATATATATGTATATATGTATATATATATATACCAATACATCTATACATATGTTTATGTCATTCTGAATGTGTGTGTGCATGCGTATGCCTGTATTCTCTATAAATTTACTTAACCTTGTCGTTGGACATGAGCATTCAGAAACTCATTTTAGCATGTCTTTGTTTTAATCACCATAGAAAATGTATTTAAAATAATAGCATACTATATATCAACATCTTTAAACGTACAAAAAGTTGAATATTTAAAATGGTAACGCTATCTACACTTTTATAAACGCAAAGCTAATACACAAAGGATTATATACCCCACTCATTGAGGAAAATATATATATATATATATATATATATATATATATATACACAACCAACCAAAAATATATAGATGAGTTTGAAGTTGAGATATATGTATATGTATGCGTATACTACTTAAGACTAGGATCGTGGCGATGTTTTCTGTTTACTTTCCTTGTGTGCATCTTTCAGTAGCCCCTTTAAATCTTTGCTTGTGTGCATACTTAGATACTAATTTCAATGCTGTAATAGGCTTAACAGCACGATTATAAATGTTCACCAGGTGTTCATATTCTTCTCTATGGTTTCAAAGTTTGGCAAACCGATATTATTTGTTAGATAAGTGTCTCACTTATACTAAGTATGGTCATTTTTTGTCATGAGGAGCAAGGAACAAAACTCATAAACTGAAATGGTTTATAGAGTAAATTGTGATGAGTAGTGGATGTGATCATTAGAAAATACCAATTTTTCATACTTACTCAGTTAAACCTATTTTCTCATAGGCATAGACATCCAAACGATGTTCATGATACGTGTGTGTCAAAATACACTCACACAGAGACACGCACGCACATATGTATACTATGTATGCGGGAAGAGAGAAACAGAGAGAGAGAGAGAGAGGGGGGAGAGAGTCATCTCTAGGGTCGTCTATGCAGCATTATAGGGCCTCGGGCAAATTAATGCACTGGGCCCTATAATAGTATTTTATTGACAGCAAGCTGAAGCGTACGTAGATCGGAATTGCGCCCCTAGACCGGTAAGTCTCATGGGTAGCTGCTCAATGTAACCACTAGAACGACTATGGTTTAGTAGCCTCTAGCATATTTTTTATTAATTCCATAATTTTTTGGGCATATATACACTCTTCAACTCCGTTTGATTAAACAATCTGAACATCAAGGATGTGATAGCTGGAAAAAAAATTTGCATTGCCAGCACTGAGCAAAGCGTACTTTTTGGAGGAGAGGAAAATGGAATAACCTGAGATGAAGTACCATGATAAAGGTCGGAATAAATTGCTTACTCTGAGAATTGAACAATCGTCATACTCATCCACCAATCCCCCCCCCTAAAAAAACAGATCCGACAACTCTTCCCTATAAATACACACATACATATGTATGTACATATATGCAACAACATCAGTAACGAATTTCTTTGTTTTTTGAAGCGTGGAATATATATTTTATCACACTCAATGTGTATCATACGATACGCATTCGACGCTTCATTTCTTTACGTATGTTGTTGCATATATTTTGAATGCAGTATAGCCGTGAAGACAGCAGAAAAATTGGGTATTTTACCCTTATATGACGGGAAAATATTGCCAGCAAACAGCCACGTGACTGGAACCCGAACCTCCCGTATCTACCCTAACAATTAAGCTAAACTGACTACCCTACCAATTAAGCTAAACTGCCTCTTCACAACAATTCCTGCCAAATTTACCCAATTAACAACATATATTAACAAACTGTTTTCACGGTCAAACTCACTTTCTTATCTATGATACGATACTTACTGTATGATGCGATATACATTCGCTGCTTCCAAAAAAAAAAAATAAGCAACAGAGTTCAGTTGGTACTTATTTTATCAATCCCGAAGAAGTGAAGGTCAAAGTCGACGTCGGTGGAATTTGAACTCAGATCGTAAAGACGGACAAAAGGCAGCCAAATATTTTGCCCGGATCGCTAACGATGCTAGCAGCATCGATAGAAATCCGGAATAATAATAATGATAGTATACAACACAACATTCACCGAGTTCTTAGAGCTTCAAGCACAAATAACGCGAATATAAATCCCTACGTATTAACAATATTTTGAAATTATTTTCCTGGCTCAAGTGGTGAAAGCATATGCAAATACCTGTATGCTTTTATCGAACTGTTATACATATATATATATATGTGTGTAATTCATATATTAGTATCAAAACATCACAGATTCTTGGTTCTTCAAATGAAGATACACAGAATAAACCTGTTCTGTTTCTGGCACTTTGAATCACCATTGTACTTATCCAAGTATACTGGACCTAAGGGACAGATTAACATTCATTCAGTATCGACCGAGGAACCATTGGTTTCGAAATGTAGCAGAATATAAAAGAAATGTTTGACATTGATTAACTAAATAAACAGCAATTATGTATTTCGTTTCAATCAGCATATTGACATATCAATATCATTTTGAATATTTTAGTGTATATTCTCTTGACAGTTTGGCGTATGTTGTCAAATATAATGTGATGGGCTAGACATTATATTATTGTAAATATGAACATTGTTTGATAAAGCAAATGCCATAGATTTACTTCCAGAATAACAGCGTGTTTATACATATTGCAGAAGAAAATAAGAAATAGACGAAAATTGAATAGAAGTGAATTGTTAGATCAAACGGTGTACTCATTTCAGCTACAAGATAAGATGAAATTGTTTCTAAACATTTGATGTTAAGATATAAATTAATGAACTGTAAACATAAATATCTGTAATAGGCTACAACGAGAATATAAAGGAGTGAGAATTGATTTATAAAATGTCAGACAAAGGTAGCTGAGTAATGGTAAACAGAATAAACTTCGAGATAAATTGAAATATGTTATTTTACGTTATATACATATAACGCTTTGTGATGTTTGTGAATTAAAACGACTGAATAAATATAACAAGGAATAGACGGAATTTGGGTCAAATCACTATATTGATGCTATATTTAGGTATGGTCCTTTCTTAGATGTTGTACATCATAATCTATTGCTTGGATCCATATAGTACTTTAGCTACATATTTTTGTTGGTTGGAAGTGAGGTTAGCACTGGAGGGGTGCCTCACAAATTCCTTACATAGTCGTGGAAAGGAAATTAGCGGGAACAATAATCTCTGAAGAAGTAACAATGCGGTACCATATTTTACTAATGATATAAATCTTTTTTCTTGTTCACGATACAATTCTCACCATAGCAGTTTTCTTTTTGTCTTTAAATACACACACACACACACACACACACACACACATATATATATATATATATATATATATATATATATATATATATATATGTATGTATGTATATTACAACGAAAAATGCGGATGTATGCATGTTAATATTCTTAAACTATTACACCTGGAAAAGTACAGACCAGGATTTCTACAGTGGAATTTGTCTAATTCGTCACTTCTAAAGTAAACTAAAAAGTACTTAGAATTAAAATTCTACTGTACTTAAAATATTGCAGCTGACAATAACATTTTTTAAATTTACTATAGTTTATTAAAACAAAAATTATAAAAACATTACTTTTTTCTATAATAAACCCTTCCGATTTGAAGCCTATGGGCTTATATTCAGAAAAACAAATTTAAGCAAATTTATTCATGTCTGTGTTTGAGCCCATGGGCGCAACATTTTAAAAAGAGAGAACAGTATTTTGATTTTTTTTAAATACAGTAGAATTCGCCTAATTAATCAACCCTAGAAGAAAATTGAAAGTGACGAATTAGGTGAAGTAACAAGGTAGCCAAATACAAATTAGGCAATTTCAGCTGTATTAATGCCAATAAATTTTAATTTTGATTTACGTTTTAATCTGCAAGAATTGACTTAGAAAATGGTTGATTTCAAACCATTTAATGACCATTTTTTGCAATCAATCTTTTCTTTTTATTGTAATGGGATTTCAATTGAAGTGAAAGAAAATCTGTGCAATATTATTTACAACTTCATATTTTATTGTTTGTACTTGATACATATAAATGAAATAACTATTTCAATTGTATATTTCAAAATACATGATTTCATTTTTTTATTCAAATTTATTTTTTTATATTTTTGTATTATGTTTTTAAATATTTACTGTTTTTTAATATTCTCATAATAAATAGAATAATCTCAAATTTACGTAATATAACGTATTTTAATTTTTCAAAATGTTATTCACAGGCATATGGCGTAGTGGTTAAGAGCGTGGGCTACTAACCTCAAGATTCCGACTTCGTATTCCAGACAGTGACCTGAATGATAATAATAATAATGATAATAATAATAAAGATAATAATAATAATAATGATGATAATAATAATAATGATAGTAACATCGAAAAATACGTTAGGAATGAGAACCCAAGTTCGAAATTTCCCCAAGACACCTGATGAAACCTGGAGGGTATATCATGCCGAAAATTCTAGCTTCTAAAGCCTATATTCTGGTTAGGTGAAAAGGATTAAACGTTGAACCACAGTAACATTTTTCTGCAATTAGTATGTATGTATGCATGTATGTATGTATACATGTACATATATATGTATGTATATATATATATATATATATATTATATATATATATATATATATATATATATATATATGTATGTATGTATGAATATATGTGTGTGTGTGTGTATGAGTCTCTGAGTGAGTGTTTATTTATCATGGACAGCAGAAGAGTATCCACTTGCCATCTCAGTTGTTGCCAACTTAACCCCTCTCTACTTCAAGCCACGTATTCTTCACACTCATTTTTGTTCCTACTCATGGGTGTTTTCAAAATAACTTATGTGTATGTACATATGTATCTGTGTTTGTGTGTGTGCAACGAATGTATGCAACGTTGCGTGTATATTCCTGAAGTTGATTTCAGGCGTTATACTTCATATATTTCAAATCTCTACTTTTTTCTACTGAGTCAAATTTCAAATTTTGTAGTTCAAAATGTAGCATAGGAGGTCACCACTGTAAAAATGTGGAAACATTATCAAATTTGGTTACAGAAAATTGAATTGTTGACAAAGCGTAGAAGTGGACGTGAGTGAGTTAATGTTGACCTTAAAAATATTATTCACATACTACTGTATGTGAATGATACTTATTACAATATATATTTATTACATTATAGTATATTTTATGAATATGATGTAGATCTTTGAAAGATACCAAAATACTGAATTGAATCAAACATTTTGCAGTATTGGTTTCCAATTTTGGCAGGAG
>NC_043008.1:61720074-61757574 GCF_006345805.1 Octopus sinensis
TACATATATACCTTTTTTTATAATAATATTATTAACAAAAATGTATATATGTATTTTAATACTTTTGTGACAACCAATACTTAACACAACAAAGCTTATATAAAGCTTTACATTTTACTTTTGACAATATTTTTCTAAAAAAGTGAAACCGGTCAAGTGAATAAACATCTTTAATATTTCATTCTTAAACCTCCTTTCATATATATATCCACTCGTTCGGTACCCTACAACTTCACTTTGTTTTATATATATATATGTATATATATATATATATATATATATATATATGTGTGTGTGTGTGTGTGTGTGTGTGTGTGTGTGTGTATGTATACATATGAGCACTTATCTTGGCAAAGAGTTGCTTTGACTCTTATTTCTAGCAATACTAGTGTTTACTAGTTCCCTTAGTCACTTGAGTGACGTTTGTAGTTGTCTTTCTGTTGTGAATTGCTAATAAGCCATCTTTATTATTTATAATTTTTACTTTTACCAATTATTAAATCATTTTCTACGTAAATCTTATAATTTGACGAGGTGAGCCAGCTTAACCATAGGCAGCCGAGCAGGTTCCACCCATGAGTATTAATAAAGATGTGAAATCACCGTGGATGATATAAGGAGCTTGACTCCCTTGTCAGTCATACAGTAAGTGCTTTATGGTGGCAAAGAGCTGTTTTGAGGTTTTTTTCGAGCAATGCTGGTGCTTACTATTACCCGTGGTGACGTCTATAGTTCTGCCTTTAGGTTGTAAATTGCTAATAAATCAACTTTATTATTTATATGTATATGTGTGTGCATGTATATATATATATATATATATATATATATATATATAGTAGGCTCGAAACGTAAAATACTTTTTCTTTTCCTGAGCGTTATACTAATACATCTGTTTTGTACACCACCTGTCTTTGTCTTTCGTTTTTTTCGTAAACTCTCCCTATATATGTATATATATATATATATATATATATATATATATATATATATATATATACATATATAGTGGATTCCTATTTCAGAATATTCTTATGCTTAATGAATTTGACTGTATTTCCTGTATAATTTCAAATCATTAGTACTTACACATATGTTACTCTTATGATCTTAAGATGTTACGAAATTTCACATGACGTTATGAAGATTCGAATAATCAGAAGAATTTAATATTTAGATAAAGGTATGAGTATGTGTGTGTATGCAGATTTTTTTTTCTGTGCGAACGTGCGGATGCTTATGCGCGGGTTTACTAATGTAACTACATGCAGTACGCTTTCATCCATAACTATTTTCAATAAGATATAGACTTACATGCAAAAAACCACCTATATGTATATGTTTATACTTACGAGCATGCATGTGCGTGCTTATCTCAGCACTTCTCTCTCCGTTTCTCTGTTGGGAAATATTATAGATTAGAGGTAGTTATGTTTGAATTTGTAGATGAATAATTTACATATATATTATTTTATTTACAAAATTCTGTAAAATATTCCAAACATCATTTATATATTTATTTAAATGTTACGGAACGTGGTTTTATACAGGCTTTACACAGGAATATATTAAACATAAATGTCAATACTTATAATTATTGACTTGTATTAATTTAATTTTTCATGTTTAATAAATGTAACGGGGGTAAGTTTCGAAATGGTGATAAACAGGCATAATCAATGTGATCTAACTCTGTGATCCTTAAAAAAACCCCAAAAATAAATAAAATAAAACGAAAACTATCTGTTGATTTGAATATAAATTCCAATTTATATTTGATAATTTATCTCTTGCCTAAATTTGATTTATACGTGTATGTGTGTGTGTACATGCGCGCAGGTGTATATTTGTATGTATGCATGTATGTCTCTTTGTGTGTATATATATATATATATATATATATATATATATATATGTTTGTGTTTGTGTATTTATATATATATATGTATATATATATATATATATACGCATATATGCACACATTGAATTGAATATCTTCATTACGTATTTTTATTCGGGGACAATATTCTGATAATCTATCAAAATGTTTATGCTTAAAATTACTTGCTTAAAATTGGAATCCGTTAATTAGTGTATTAGTAATAATTTATTCATTGTTAATCATATTTAGTAATGGTACTACTGAACATGTTGCTTTATAAGTACTTGCTAGTATTTAAATAATAAATAAATGCTATATTTTAGTGTAATAAGATAATTGATGGCGGATGCTTTAATTAGTATTACACAAAAATTCATATATTACTTGGATAATCAATTAGTTTATGCAATTGCAACTGTGTGTGCGTGCCTACACATGCACACATACACAAACACATTTAGGTACTGGCGTAAATATGTGGTAGGAGGTTTCCTTCCCAATCACATGGTTCCGAGTTCAGTCCCACTGCCAGGAAATTGAGAAAGTGCCTTTTACTATGGCCTCGTGCCGACCAAAGCCTTCTGAGTGGGTTTGGTAGAAACTGAAAGAATCCCGTAGTGTATATATATATATATATATATATATATATACCACAAATCTACAAACTGTCATGTGCTGGTATGTACATAAATATATTGATACGTATACTCCTAAGTTGATATTTCTTCATATATATCCATCTCTCCCCCTATGTATCTATTATCTATCCATCTCTTTCACTATATATATATATATATATATATATAAATTTCTTTACTACCCACAAGGGGCTAAACACAGAGAGGGAAAGCAAGGACAGACAAACGGATTAAGTTGATCATATCGACCCCAGTGCGTAACTGGTACTTATTTAATCGACCCCGAAAGGATGAAAGGCAAAGTCGACCTCGGCGGAATTTGAACTCAGAACGTAGCGGCAGACGAAATTCTGTTAAGCATTTCGCCCGGCGTGCTAACGTTTCTGCCAGCTCGCCGCCTTCCTTTCACTATATATATATATATATATATATATATATATAATATATATATATATGTGTGTGTATATATATATTATATATATATATATAGAGAGAGAGAGAGAGAGAGAGAGAGACAATTGTGTACACACACAAGCAAATGTGTGTGTATATATATATATATATTTATACAGAGGGGAGGGGGAGTGAGTTAAAGAGAGAGAAAGAGAGAAAAGCGAATTACGTACACACACACGCAAACATATATGGATCTATATGAGACCGCGTGTGGAACAGATATATGCTTAGCTATACGCAAATAAATCATATTAAATATGTGATGTAGTTTTATCGATACTTCTGTGATATCTTCGCGGCAATTAGGAAGATGCATAAAAATAATTCATAAAGACATGTAATATATCGATATGTATGTGTATACAGACGCATCTGTACACGTGCGAGCATTTAAAAGCAAGATAAACTCAAAATCATTAATGACATGTGTAAGTAAATAAAAAGCAATAATTAAAATATAACAAGCAGCGTAATTAAAACTACTTGAAAATGAAAATTAAGCGAAACTTCATTTATTTAATAATATCTTATTTTTGACATGCTTAAATCGGGAAGTGGAAACGGTTTTTTAATGAAGGTGCTTTAAAGACAATCTATTTGTGATAATCGTAGTTACAGTTATTTTGTCGTATATCTATCATTTATCTTCATCTGAAATGCATTACATGTGTCTCCGCGTGGCGTACGTTTCACTGAGTAATATGTCCAGTTATTCTAGTTCAGGTCCTTCTCAGGCAACAGTTTTTTCTAAAGTTGTGCCGTAGCAGTTATACCAACATGGGTTGCACCGAACATATTGACTGTTTTATCCAAGACAAAATCAACCGAATATGTGAAACATAAATCTTTGATTAACTTGGATATAATATGAGTACGGGTCTTTCCATACGAAACATAATTTGTTATGTTACCAAAATACGTATAGTTACATATTTCACTCGTTACGAGATCAGCACATCTCTGTTTATATATTATGAGTAGAGACGATAGGCTGCCATCTCTAGCAGGCAGTTATCCAGTACCGATGAAGTACCGATGGTTCTGGGTGCCGATAAAGGCCCAGAAACCATGGTCACTTGATCTGGCCAAGTGGAAGGGTAATGATTCGCTTCCTTGTTCACAATATATGGGACACTGTTTCGTGTCGTTAAGCAGCTGGAAAATACATTTTCCTGAGGTTAAAATGTAGTAACATTGTTCTTTGTAGAACAGCTATATTATAGTGGCAAAAAACGTTACTGTCTTGTATTAGAGATTTTAGAACCAGTTATTTTGCTCATTATATATATCTACATGAGGTCTGATCAGTAAGTAACCAGAATGTTGCTATAGTAACGAAGCTAAGCATGCATAGTGAAGCTGCTTGGAAAAGATTGACCTTGAAGTTCGTTGTACATGCGAATTACGTTTTAACGTTCTAGCTGACTTTCGCTCTTTACGGCACTTCTTGGAAGGAACGTGTGTAGCTGTGGTCGTCGCATTGACCATGAGAGAGAAAGTTTTCATGGCGATACCTGCTCAGAAACCTTTGCAAAGTTGCCGAAAATGTATGAAGAGCAGTATATGAGCCGCATTCAACTGTACGAGTGGTTCAGATGTTTCCAGAATGGCCGAATAAATGTGGATAGTAACGAAGAATCAGAACAGAAAAGCAACGCTGATATGCGTGCAACTGTGAGGTGAAATCGTCGAATCACCATACCTGAGTTATCAGGTTATGTGTAGAATAGTTACGGTTCAGTTCAGTCCATTATAACTGAAGATTTGAGTGTGAGACGCGTTTTTCCCAAGTTTGTGCCAGACAGAAAGAAGAAACAGAGAACCAGACAGTCAGAAATGAAAGAGAGTACTAAATTGATCAACTTGTTCTACTTTTGAAATCGCTAGGTTTTGATCTGGATTTGAATGGATATTTAATGTTAATGAAGTGATCGACAAAATATAAGATGGCTAAACGGCTACTATTGGATGTTTAAACGTTTTACGCAGCATGCAGCAATGTTGGAAACAAGGTATTACGAAAATCCTTGATTCTTCGAATCGAAATTGTTTCCCTGAGTCATTTATTGAAACAAGTATTAAAATACGAACAGATTTGCAAGCGTAATATATTTCCATTTAAGTGATTGTCACCAATGCAATATAGAGAGAAGGAAAAAAGTAACAAGTCGTAACATACTGCCTTCCAGACTTTCTGTCTGTTGTGAATTAACTACATATAAAACCCTAAAACATTTCGGGAAAAGTACCGAAATACTAACATTTAAGTGTAGACATTTAAATCCTAATCATCTCTCTCGAGTGGTTCACGTAAAGCATTAAAATATTTTTACATTATCTATTTATAATCATTATCACTTGCTTGCGCGTATTAAGCAGTGAGCTTAGGATAGCATATTTGTATAATAAATTTACATTCTAAAGATAGTAGCTAAATCTGTCTCATGACATTATCTGCTACTTAAAGGAAACAAAAAGGCATATTGTTCAATGTAGTTCTCAATATAATATGTCTACCACACTAAGCATTCTGATATACATATATAGGTTACAATTGGCGTGACTTAATCTTTTTTGTTTGCGGCTTACCTCCGTGTTTGCCTTCAGAGATTAAATGCCGCAGGAATTGATTTTGCCTTTCATCCTCTTGGGGTTGGTAGAATAAGTACCAGTTCAACAGTAGGGTCGATGTAATCCATTATACCCCTCCTGTAAAATTTCAGGTCTCCTACTTATAATAGAAAGAATTATTCGTGCGTGTATCGCACCTAGTTGGGGAAAATAAATACAGCATGAGCCGAATATGCAACACACGCGTCAAATATTTTTACCATTTTACACACCGAGACTTCAACCTGACATCATGTTTTATAGTTTTCAATTTGCAACAAATATGTCACCAAAGGTATATATCAATCTAGCGTTTCGATAAATAAAAAAATATCCACTGAAGGAGTGGCAGTGTGGTAAGTAGCTTGCTTACCAACCACATGTGTCCGGGTTCAGTCCCACTGCGTGACACTTTGGGCAAGTGTCTTCTACTATAGCCTCGGGCCGACCAAAGCCTTGTGAGTGGATTTGGTAGACTGATACTGAAAGAAGCCCATCGTATATATATAAATATATATATATATATATATATATATATTATATATATATATATATATATATATGTATGTGTGTGTGTTTGTGCGTCTGTGTTTGTCCACCCAACATCGCTTGACAACCGATGCTGGTGTGTTTACGAAGCCCGTAACTTAGCGGTTCGGCAAAAGAGACCGATAGAATAATTACTAGGCTTGCAAAGGATAAGTCCTGGAGCCGATTTGCTCGACTAAAGGTGGTGCTCCAGCATGGCCGCAGTCAAATGACTGAAACAATTAAAATAGTAAAGAGTAAAAGAGTATATATCGATGATGTGTTGATTATATAACATCTGCAAACACAGTTTAATTCCTATACAGATATACTTGAATATTATACATTCGGTATCGTAGTTTTCAAGTATTTAACACGCAGCATAGCGTTTCAATATCATTGTATAGACACATATTAGTTTTGTTTAAGGATAATTATGATACTTCTCTAGCTTCAAAATAAGGACATTTAAGTACCAGACACACAAATAGCGATACTGAGCTCACCCAATATCTTACTTGAAAACTGTATGGCATAATTCCCAATTCGCCTTATTATTTAGTCATTGTCATAAAATAAGCAAGCTCACTGGATTAGCAGCTGAGAATAGCGACCCCTGTTTACGAAGAATGCAAGTATGATCGGAGGCCATCTACATTTTATGATGACAACTACTGATTAAAATAAAACGCATTCGCGCTTTTAAAAACCAAAATTATCCTTGATGTATAAGTACGAAAACGTAGAAGTCATGTACGGTTAGATGCAGAACAAATAAAAGTATGGGGTTTATGAATTCAGGCTCGCTGAAACTGCGAAGTCAATGAGAAATTTCGATAGCGACAAATAGAGATATACTGCATCAAGCTAGCAGAATCTGGATTCAATTCTTTTCTTCTCAATAGGCTGTATTCCCATTCACGAGCATCAGCTAATACCGACGCGGTGCCACTTCATCAGCAATTGTGTGGTAAAGGCTAAATAAACATATATCGTCGTGGAAATCGGTTCACAAGTAAGCTCACTGGATTAACAGCTGAGAATTGCGACCCCTGTTTACGAAGAATGCAAGTACGATCGGAGGCCATCTACATTTTATGATGACAACTAATGATTAAAATAAAACGCGTTCGCGCTTTTAAAATCCCAAATTATCCTTGATGTATAAGTATGAAAACGTAGAAGCCATGTACAGAGTGTTCTCAATTGACATATTTAATTTCGCTATCAAAACAGAATCATTCAAACAATCAAAAATTTAAACGCAGCATCTATTTCCAACATACGTCTAAATGAATATACATTATATACTATTCGCATACACACAGGCACGCGCACCGCGCACAGACTTACACACATTTATATGTATAGAAAATTTAGGGAGGGTAAAAGTTAGACACAGAGGTGGATAACGTAAGCTATACATGTAAATGTTACAAGTAATACCTAAAAATACAAATATCAATATAAATTTTTAAAAAGGCGGCAAGAAGGTGGAGTCATTAGCACGCCGGACAAAAGGCCTAGCGGCATTCTCTTTGCCGCCGTAGTCGACTTTGCCTTCAACCCTTCAGGGTCGATAAAATAAATATTAGCTGTGTACTGGAGCCCGAAATTACTGGCCTTGTGCCAAAATACGAAATCAATATCAATTATAAAAATCAATTTACCACAATCGTCTGTATTATTTTTGTATACCTTCACGTCGTTGTCGAGGAAAATATCTATCGTTATCTACTTTGGCTAAACCAAAGTCTTGTTGTTTCAAATAAAACATTTTGTATAGAGATTGCATTAAATGGTGAACTGTCTCTCGTTCGGTGTTCCTTTTTTTCTAATTAGTAATTGTTATTACTACAAATACATACTAAGAATATATGTATTTTATACATGTATGTAGAATGAAAGGGAGGATGAGAAATATATATGTATGCATGTATGTATGTATGTATGTATGTATGTATGTATGTATGTATGTATGTATGTATGTATGTATGTATGTATGTATGCATGCATGCATGCATGCATACATGTATGTATGTATATATGTATGTATGTGTGCATGTATGTATGTGTGTATGTATTTATGTAGGTAGGTATACGTGCAGATTTGTATATTTGAGTTATATATCTCTTCTCATGCAAATACATGCATATCTTGACATGCTCATATGTACTTAAATGATCAACTTCTGGAAAGTTATACAGATTTTTATAGTTGCAGTGATGGATCGAATCTCTATGTATATATGTATGTATCTATGTATGTATGTATGTAAGTATGTATGTATGTATTTATGTATGTATGTATGTATGTATGTATGTATGTATGTATGTATGTATGTATGTATGCATGCAAGCATGCATGAATGAAAAAAGCGAAAATTATTTTCTACTTGCTAGTTTATTTGAAATCTCATTCTTTTTTAGACAAGGATTTCACAAGAAGTAATTGTAATAAGAAAATAGCCCAAAACTATATATAACCATTGTGTATATAGTCATTTATGCTGAGAAATGTGAGTTCGTGTGTTTCATTTGTATGAGTGTAAGAGAGTAAAAGAACGTGGTGGGTAGGAGATGTAGAAAGAAGTAAAGAATTTGAAAGGGAAATAATTCAGTTTGACGACATTTACAGGCAATTTCTGCACTTTATTCTTACTCAACATTGCCGCTACCATGCTTATTGTAGCTGTCAGCCTTTTAACATCTGTATACTTGAAATCTTCCCATTTCCCTGAAATGGAGATTTGGGTTCATACTTAAAGATGCAATACTGCAGAAAATTATGTAAAAGTTTCTTAAATATATATTTGCGTTGCTAGAAGAGAAATGTACACGCTTCCAAGGTTCTATTAGAATATTAAGTGCTAGTGATCATGACGCAAAACCATTTATGATTTTCCAGAACTATTTTCAATTTCAGTTTTACTATAAATTTTATGATTAAATATTGACAGCCGTGTTAATTCGGTAAGTAAATGATCAAGTAATAGCTAACATTTCAGAAATATATTCTGGAGTCGACTGTACTTTTCATATTACATAGAGTTGACGATATAAGAAAGGAAAATTGAAAAGGGTAATGAAAGCTAGTAAGACAGGCCACAGATATAATGAAATATTATGGCTTACCTTAAATCATGTCTCGGTAGTAAAATACTTTTTTACGATGAAATTATGATGATTAATCACTTTAATTTATGTCTCTCTTCCTTTGTGGTTAAAACTCAAAGTACATCTGACGTTGGTATATTTAATAATATGCCAACTTCTACACAAAACATTGCTACGACACTAAACAGTGATGCTATAATATAGTCTCCAGCCTATTTAGACTAAGGGCATCTTTCGTTTTCTTCCAACCAGAAAATTTAATCTCATAAAATCTGAAAACAAAAAAAAAATGAACAAAAGATCAATGTTTATACAATGTTGTTTGCTGATGAGAAATATCGCATTTATTATTTTGGAAAATTTATAGTAATGAAGTTAGAAGCATTTAAAATTATGTATTTTGAGCCAATGAATTTTAAGCCACTGGCCTCAGAGCAGATGTTGAAACTGTTTTTTTGTCATGACATCTCCGCCTCATTAATTAATTTCTTCAATTCAGCACAAGGCCATCATCAGCCGGCTATTCGTTCGAAAACTTCCCTTGATAATGACTTCTTAAAGAAGTTTTTCGACAGAGAAAATACAGAGGAAGAAGCTGCAGCGTTAGATTCTTTTACTTTGACACAGAAAATGAAGATGGTGAAAGAAGCGGTCATTTTCTTTTTTTTTTTTCACAAGAAAAGGGAGTTCTTTGTTAGAAGTGAAGAAAACGTCATAATATGAAGATAAACAAAACGTTTGCTGCATGTACTGGACATGTAGCAGGAGAAAATGCTGAGAATCTGTGTCTGTTAGAAGAGGCACATGGTTGTAATGAGGAACCCTCCCACATGGAAGTTACATTTTATTTATCTCCTGCTCGGTCAAAGAGATGACAACAACTAGGTTTTGTAAAGATGAACTAGGAACCTGTGCGACCGCGGCAGAAGGTTATAAAAATTATTTGCGTGCGGTCTATGTAGACGATATGCTCCGCAATCCAATAAAGATTCGTGGTCCTAACAGAATTCTTGAAAAAGTTGAAATGAAGGTTTTGAGAAGAACAACCAGAGTCGATTACTACTCGGAGAGTGGATTTTCCGTAGTGTGTGTCGCGAAACTTGGTAAGTTTATATATTCGTTATACATTCTCAGAATCGTGATACGCTTGAAGATTGCATTCGTCAGCCAATTCTACCGTGAACAGCTATTTACAGTGATCTGTAGCGCGTATACTTGTATATTCCTGAGATACCAGAGTACAGATTGCACAATAGAACGGCGAAACATAACGCTGAGTTTGTAAACATAAGTATAATGCGCTTGGGCCTATCTTAAGTGAGGGAATAAACGGCGCTGTGACTCTCATCGTTCTACAGCGAACTCGTAACTCTGTGAGTTTATGTAGCGCTGCATGTATGAAAAATATGATTTGTTTGAAAAGATACCACAGTGCACAGCTCGATTTTGTTAAATTCATATCACTCCGCTATATTAGATTATTTCATCACTGTTTTCTTTTATTAACAGTGAGTGAGTTTTCGTTTGATTTCTTCAATATTAATTCCAGACCGAAACCTGTGACAATCGAAATTATATTATTATTCTAACTACATAAATATAAACCTTTTAGTGGTTGCAAAAATCAAAACGGAGGTTCGTTCTCTTTCATTAAACTCCATGTGAAAAAAAATGTTTATTGTTTAATCTTTGTTTTCTTTCATTAAGTTCTGTTTTTTTTATTAATTCCTTTCTTTCTTTCCTTTCTTTCTTTCTTTTCTTACATTAATTGTTTTTTTTTTATTAATTCCTTTCTTTCTTTCTTTTCTTTCATTCATTGTTTTTTTGGGGTTTTTTTTTTTAACTGTAACATTTTGTTGGTTTGCTTTCAAAAAATTGGTTTAAAAAAACACCTATTCAATTTTTACTCTTCCCTTCTTTTTTACGGCAGTTCGGTGGGTAAACAACGATATTCTGGTTGTTTCCATGGTTGCCATTTCCACTTGTGAGGACACTCGACTCACATCATTGGCTAAAAATATATAACTTTAAATGCTTCTATCTTGTTTATTATCAACGAAACAAAAAAATGAATGCGATAATTTATCTTTTAAATTAGAGTACGGCAATCCTGGGGCACCACCTAGAAGAAAATTTGGTCAAATGAAACCACGCCACTATCTTTTTTTAAACATTGCACTTATTTTATCAATTTCTTTTGAAGAATCGCTAAGTTACGAGGACGTAAACAAACCAGTATCGGTTGTCAAGTGGTTGCGATCGACAAATGCATACAGCAATACACGCACACATACACACTTGCACTTTCCCACGCACACACACAAATTTATATATACGAGGAGCTTTGTGTTTTCGTCTATCAAATCCACTCACAAGGCCTTACTCATCCCTTGACTATAGTAGAAGATACTTCCTACGCAGTGGGACTGAACCCGGAAACATGAGGCAAGGAAGCAAGCTTCTTGCCACACACCCATGCCTGCGATACTCATCATCAGCTTGCAAAACTATATTTGTACGGAAGATTTGAAAACAGTCCATTGAGAATTGAAAAAGCTGCAAGTGGCTGGAAGAAAACGAAGATGGTATACTAATTCGCCTTCAGGTGTTAAAAACACAAACAAACCACAGGATGATTTAGTGAAGTGCAAAACGTAAATTAGGGGACTGGGTCAGGTATATTTCTCTTTAGATCGCATGAAACAGTTCAATCACAGTCTCTTGTAAAAAGAAGGTGGTGATGCAGAAAAGATTTAAAGTACATTGCAGTATAACTTTATAATTCTTTATATGTGTTGCTGCTGATTTTCTGTTTTATATTTTCTTAATAACCTACAGCTATTCCGCACCGGTTTGATCATAATTAAATAAAGACAAAAGCAAAATTGCAAAAAAAAAAAACATGAAGAAAAAGTAAAAAACACAGGAAGCAATAGAAGCAGTTAGCACAGCTTCATCAACACTACTCTAAACAGCAAAATAAGAACACCAGAGCCAAAAACAAAAGCACTGTAAAGCGAAAATTAACAAGAACGATTCCACACTAACAATCGGCAGCAAACCATAACAAAGTCACAAAAATTAACTGTATAAGAAATAAAATGTATAAACGAAGAAAGGCTTAATTTCCGTTTTACTGTATTGTGTGTGTATTTGATATTACGTTGATGCACGCGTGTACATACACACGCACACAGAGACGCATTTATATACTACACCAGTATACGCGTACACATAAAGACAGAACTATTTACATGTGTGCACACACCATGGACAGATAAATCGATTTTGACAGTTTCAGGTGAGTAAGTGAGAAACAGAGTATGTGCATATTTTTTGTCATAGCGTGCGATTTTTGGAAGCAATATTCTCTACACTAATATAACTTTCCTCAATACATTGCACACTAACAAATTTCTGGCATTTATGTGTTCAGGTTTATGGCTCTTATAACCAGTGAGGGCGCGTGGTTTAATGGTTATGGGTATTCGGCTCACAATCGTAATGTGAATTCGATGACCAACAGCGTGTTGTGTCTCATGAACAAGACGCTTTATTTCACATTCATGTAGCAAAAATGAGTTGCACCTATATTTCAAAGTGTCAGCCTTGTCACAATCTGTGTCACGCTGAATCTCGCAGAGAACTAACGTTAGTGGTACCCTTGTCTATGGAGTGGTCAACCACTTGCACCTTAAATTCATGAGCAAGCTGTTCCGCTTATCGAACTGACTGGAACCCTCGTCATCGTAAACGACGGAGTGCTACTTAATCTTATAATCTAATGAACGGGAATCTCTCTCTATATAAACGGCAGTTTGCCTGTCTGTGTGTCTGTGTGTCTGTCAGGTTGTACCCTCACACTGACCACTGCTTTCAACCGATTCTGATGAAACTTGACACACACATAGCCCAATGTCATAATTCCCCCAGTTCTGAAAAAATCGATAAATTCGACATGGGGTCGAGAATCTAAGCTTTTTATATGCAACACATTTTCTGGACTGTACGTGGGCTGTTCACGTGTTGGGAGGGAGGCACAATGATGTTTTCATGTTTTCGCCCAAAGGGACAGCTAGGAACATCGTATACACAGAGGTATTTGAGTGAAGAGAAGACATTGCAACCTACACATGCGCCTTCGTTCCCTAGAGGGAAAGGACTGGATTGGGATTAGTCGTTGCCTACTAGGGGCTCTTACATACCCGGGCAATGCCGGGCTATGCTGCTAGTCTTTTATAAACAACAGAGAGATTTGATTTGCACAGACTGAAGTTTTCTGTTCTTTACCTCTTAATGTTCAGCGATGTGTCATTGTGTTTTCTTCCTTTCCATTGACTACTCACTGAAACCAAACTTTTGCACGACAAGAGCAAATGGGATAACTATTCACCAAAGATGCTGGAGAATAAACAGAAGATTTTTACAGTGAGGTATCTGGTAAGTTTCTAATTATAACCGGTGCTAATACGAATTTGTACATTTATATATAGTGTTATTAGTTGCTTTCTATAGGGAGCGTTATTTCCTGTTTCGCAGCTAAAATTAATGTCTAGCAAGTTAGGTGCGGTTTCTATTTTCCTCATATTGATATTTACACCAAATTTCTTCAACAATCCTGAGTTTCGTTTGCATTACGGGGAATTACAAGCTTTGCGCCGATGTACATATTTTAGTTAGATGCAGAACAAATAAAAGTATGGGGTTTATGAATTCAGGCTCGCTGAAACTGCGAAGTCAATGAGAAATTTCGATAGCGACAGATAGAGATATACTGCATCAAGCTAGCAGAATCTGGATTCAATTCTTTTCTTCTCAATAGGCTGTATTCCCATTCACGAGCATCAGCTAATACCGACGCGGTGCCACTTCATCAGCAAAGGTGAGGTAAAGGCTTAATAAACATATATCGTCGTGGAAATCGGTTCACATGCGAAACTCTATACGCCTCCAGCTAAATATCACAACTTAGCCGTATTTTACTGTGGGTTAACACTAAGGATTGTAGCAACATATAACAGTGACGTTCGATATGAATTCGCAAATAATATTTGCTAAAAGTCGTTAAAATAACTATATTAACAAAATATTATTATGGATTTTCTACGCCATACGAAATACAGCAGTAGTTAAAGGTATTTTAGGTGGAACTTAGAGATGAAAGAATAACCTCGTGACTGAATCATACACACATGCACAGGTACACACATATTTAGACACACTCACAAACAGCCATCAGATATTCTCGCTACATATAGCTCTCTATATAAAGGTATATATGTATGTATGTGTGTTCATGTGTTCGTACAAATAAATATTTACATCTATATACATACAAGCATATAAATAAATATATATATATATATATTTATATGCGCCAGCGTGTATAATATAAAGCAAATAAGTGCTTTGTATATGTGTGTGCGTATATATATGTGTGTGTGTGTTTGTGTGTATTTGTGCATATATATATATATATATATATATACACGTACATATATGCAGATATATATACATATATACTGGCACACACATACGCATGCAAGTACATTTACATAAATATACCTAAATATATATTTACCTGTTTGTACTTTACCGAGTTTCCCTTGAGTTTGTATTGCTCTTATTAGTATTTTTTTCAACTTCTATATATCAGTAATCACTTTTTATCTCCTTTAATGTTCTAGCACTGCTAATGTTTGTACCGCTTATATTTAGGTAGTCACATAAAAAGTACTTATGTTAAGAAAGGAAATAAGAAAGACGGAGTAAATAAAAACCAGAAGAATGTTTAGCATAAAGAATTATATGTATATATATATATATATATATTCTGCAGCTACCGGAATGGCTGAAGGAAGAATATATGAAGTAAAAGTAAAGACTTAAGAAGTTGCAAATCCAAATACTGAAGAAAACAAGAAACAAAATTTGTGAATCGATCCGATTGAACTATATCACAGAATTAAATGTGTGTGGCTATGAAGGTGAATGCATATATGTATATGTATGTATATATATATATATATTATATATATATATATATATATATATATATATATATATATATACATGTATAAGCATATGTATATATAGATATGTATGTATATATAATATATATATATTATATATATATATATTATATATATATATATATATATATATGTATATGTATATATATATACGCATGTGAGTTTGCGTGTATATGTGTGTGCGTGTCCGATGTGTGTCATGAACATAGTTTCTGGTTCATGTGCTCGTACTGTTAGCGTAAGAGAATATATTAATATTTCTTGTAGACATAAATATTCATTTGTGTATCACACTCATCAACTTTAAAGAACAACAACTGTGAACAGATATTTATGTGTATGTGTATATATGCCTGCATGTATGTATATATGTACTTATATATGTATCTATCTATACGTGTATGTATGTGTATGTATATATATATATACATACATATATATACATATATATATACATATATATATGCATATATATATACATACATATATGTAGGCTAAGGTGGGTGCCGACTCATTAATCGAGTATGGCTCTTCTAAACACTGGCAATTACAGAGTACGTACACATATTCATTTAACTAGTCAAAAACTAACAACGCAAAAACTCGCTTGTTATATAAATCTGAATATGTAGAGCTTAAAATTACTAGAAGATGGCGAGACGTAGTCTACATGTTATATGACCGAAAGCATCTCTGTAGCTCAGTAAAAAAGGTTTATGATGTATTTTTTCTGTACAGACGTAATGGAGATGGTTGATTTTACTGGACCGGTCATCTGATAAGGGAATCTGAGCAATACAAACTCAAACAACTGTTATATACTCAGACGAAAAGAGCAAAGAGGTTTCAATGTAAACCAAAACATGTGTTTCAAAGATTTAATCAGTAACTCTTTAAAAACATTCAAAATGACACAAAGAAATTTGAGAGATTGATGTAATGCACTCATCGACTAAAATAGCAGAGGAAAGGAAAAGCATGCATTGAAAGAACAATGAGCAACAAAAAGTTCACTTATGGCAAGTGATGGTTGCTCCTTAACTTACAATACCTGGAAACGTATTTGTTTCTCATAAGTCGAATGAAGACAAATACATAGAATAAATTCATGCATAATAAAGGCGACTAAATATTTAGGGAAATGGAGCTAAAATGATATGAATATAAATATATAATAATACAAGAGTATAAATATAAAAAATAAAGTGCAGGGAATGCAGAACATTTCTTTTTTCACTTTTCTGCAATTAAATAATGTAAAAATAAGAAATGTGATGTTTTCTCCTGATGAAAAGGTGTTGCCGTTGGAATTCTTTATTGGATTGTGCATTAATGATGTGAAGCAGCTTCCTTTGAAACAATCGTAGAGAGGGGCTTGAATGGACTATGTTCTGATTTCCTTACACATTATTTTTTATATAATTATATTTACATTATTTCAGCTCCATTGCCTTAATTTGTGGCCTTTTTGCGTTTCAACGCTACATTTATAAATAACATTTTTCTGGCAACAATTTCCGCTAATCGGACATCCTAGAGGGTCCCTACAATTACACTTTTTCGCCCTTATGGGGTCTAGCATTATTCAGCATATCGATCGCTTCCGTCCTTCCAATACCGGGATCCACAGTGTTATTTGTAATTTCATTAATGCTAATTTCAGGTTTATTTATTTTATCAATATTACTCCTATTATCACAAGGTGCACTATTTCTATTACTACCATCATCACATATGGTTGGGTATGAGTTTTAAATATTTTTAAGTATGCGCTTATGCGATTATTGCAATAAACTCAACTTAGTATTAATGCCAGCACCACTGAGTTATTTCTTTAACTACTTCTCATACTACTACTACTACGACTAATTCTACTACTACTACGACTACTACTACTACTAATACTAATACTACTACTACTACTACTACTACAACTACTACTACTATTACTACTACTACATAACAGTATAGTATCCTTTTACGAGTATGCAACTCAGAAATATTTGTATATTTTGTCTCTTACAAGTGATTAATATTAACAATATAATATACTGAACGTAAAAAGAAGATATATGCCTTTGAGGTGCTCCATAAGACACCATTATAAGTACCCCTATGAAATATTGTGTACTTTTATTTTAAAACTGTATTGCGAATTTCAAAGCGAAGTTACTACGAAGAAAATATATATTTTTTAGGTCGTGTCACTAGTTCTCAGTATTCAAAGATCACTGCAATAGTACAATGCACTACTATGTAGAAAGTCACAGGAAAGATCCACTAGAGAGATTCTTCCAGCCGAGCCAACGGGCAACAGACCTTTGGAGAAAACTGTGAGCATAATGGTAATGGGTGGATAATATTCTTAATACCAGTTAGTCATCTTTGGGAAATTATTAGCCGGAAATGATGGTTTCTTATGTTACGACCGTATGGAAGATGTGTCTGAAGACTGGCATACAAACGAGCAAGAAATATTCGGTAGGGAAGTTAGATGGATGGATACTTCTTACTAAACACTTAATTTCTCTGGACAGTAATGTTATTAGCACATGGTAAGGCGGCGACATGGCTGAATCGTTAGTACGACGGGAAAAATAATCCTTATTTCATTCGGCTATAGGTATTGATTTCAAACTCCGGCGAATTCAGGTTTGCCTTCAGTCCGTTTGGAGTCGTACCACGCGAACACTGGGTTCGATGTAATAGAGTGAATCGCCTGCACCGAAATTACTGGCCTTGTGCCATAATTGGAAACCGATATTTTGTAAATGGTGTTTTCCTCCAGAAATTCTATAAAATTAATAGTTAAAAAGAAATCACAGAAATATATACTGTTCGAAATATGTGAAAACCTCTTAAGAGCAAAGCAGTTCATTCCCTAATCTTGCGTCATAACCTCGTTGGTATAGGCTAATTCCTATTGAATGGGTACATCTGTAATACACTCTACGGCGACAGCTTCATTGAGGACCAATGTGTGGAATCTTGTTTCCCATCCAAATGGTTCCGAGTTCTGTGTCACTGAGTGGTATATTGTGGAAGTGTCTTCTACCTATAGCCTCGGACCGACCAAAGCCTTATGAGTGGACTTGCAGGCGGAAACGGAGAGAAACCAGTATATGTATGTATATATATATAATATATATATATATATATATATATATATATATATATATATTATATATATATATATATATATATATATATGCGTGTGTGCATATATGTATATATATGTATTTATATGTATATTTGTATATATCTATATATATATATGCATATATATACATACATACATATATATATATATATATATATATATATATATATATATACATATATATATATCTAATCAGGTCTCGTGAAATCCTTAAAGCCAGGAAATTTTCAGCCCCACCCCCTTATATATATATATATGCTTACACTCACAGACACACTCACATACAGGCATGCATGTATGGCTTTGTGTGTATATCTATATATATACATATGTGTGTATATATACATGTATCTATCATTTGTATCTCTTTCTATCTATCTATCTATCTATCTATCTATCTATCTATCTATCTATCTATCTATCTATCTATCTATCTATCTATCTATATATATATATATATATTATATATATATATATATATATATATATATATATATATAATATATATATATATACGGAAATGAATTCAAATCTATTGGTTTTATAAAATGTTGTTTTAAATTGTATTAAGTGAATTATTGATTTTTCTGAGCAAAACAACATTCAGTGATAGAATTTATCGATTTCATGTTAATACAATAGGATAAATGATATTTGTCTAGTTAAATTGCAACCGCTTGATCTTCCAGCTTTTCTTCTCTCTTTATTACGACTATTTTAGTGACTGAAATTGTTAGTCAATAATGTCTCCCGAAATTCTTATGTTTACATTTCAAAATAGTTCTCATGAAATACTTTCCAATTTATTGGATACATTTTCCAATATCACAACCTAATATTGACATTTCCCGTAAGACAATTAATTGAAATCTCTTGTCTACTTTGAAAACTTTAACATCCTTCACTGATTAGTTAGAGACACAGCAAAATGCTGTGGTTATAATACGCAGTTGATTAAATCCTGGATTCGTGATTGATACGTAGTTTCTTATATCTTAATTAAAATTATCAATCTCTTTAAATTATGTCGCAGGCGTCTTTTATGATATTATCATCACAAATAGCTGCTGGTTGCGTAACCCTAACGTATAATAGTAACTAAATTCTGCAGTGCAATTTTAAATATGCTTCGTATATATGTACTAACAGAGCTAGCATCATTTAGGAAAGTATTACTTGCATTACTCAGATTTCAATTCCAGCTAATGAGCAAGTAATTAATTAGTATGTTACGTTAACGTGTATTTTACAACAGATGCTGTTCTTGTATTGAAGCAATTTGTGTAGGAGCAAAATGTCGTGTATCGAATTTATATAGAATACCAAATACATGTGTGGGTGATTTTGCACCTATGTATATATTTGTTTTCTTGCATCTCTGTATGTGTATGGGCGTATTTATATACCTATATGTGTACAGAAGGAAGAAGAAGAAGAAGAAGAAGAAGAAGAAGAAGATGATGATGATGATGATGATGATGATGATGATGATGATGATGATGATGATGATGATGATGATGATGATGAAGATGAAGATGATGATGATGATGAGATGATGATGATGATGATGATGATGATGATGATGATGATGAAGCTACTCAGCGTGGAGGCAGTGGGAAAGACTGCATATATATCTAGTCGTATGCTTGTGATGGGTTAGCCAGTACACGCCGAAGCATTGTTATCGAATTTGATCTATCGACATTAGTCTGTGACAACTGAAAATGAAAAGATCTATTAAATAGATAACTAGACAATTGTCCAGAATCAAATGGTGAGAATATTTATGATATATGTTGTGGGAAGACTTAATTTATTGTCCCAGTGCATTTTTTAGCACGAGAAAAGCTAATCAAATAGGAAAAGAAAAAAAAGACAAAGAGATAGGCATACTGATAGATTTGTAGCTAGATATACATATGTACCTAATCAGATGCTTTGTTGTAATTATTTTGTTTAACAACTGTCTTTATGCTTCATATTTGTGTTAGTATTAGTATAGTCTAATACTGGTCTTGTTTGCATTCGTTTAGTTAATACTGAACAGATAAATAGAAATATTAAAATTACTAAGTCTCTCTAAAGGAGATTACGGCAGCGTTACTGGAAATTAATAGTTATCGCCATACTTATATGGCAGTCTTATAAATATAAGACTAAAGCTGTCGCTGATTAGCTCTAAGAGGCCACCGCCTCAAGCTAGCTATTTGACACACAACCTGCGTCCATTATAAACCTTCGAACAGGGGAGGTCAGCCGCTTCATCCTGCCAGATAAAATTTTACATTCATAGACGGCGAAAACATGCAGTATGTCTTTCTACAAATCCGTCTTTTGTTTTCGATTTCGATACAGAAAAAATATTTTTGTAAAATAACTGGGAAATTTACTATAATGTAGCTGGGGAACGACTGAAAATAAAGTAACTATAATAATACAGCATTCCAACATATCATAAAACATTATTTCCTCTTAAATTTCCCTGTTCACAATTACAAGGAATAGGAACACGCTTCTGGATTCCTTATCCCATTTTACTTTTACAAATAAATACAGTCACTGCTACGTTTAGACAGCGAGATATATAGTGCATTCACAATGCGAAATACCTATTTCTTTATTACCCACAAGGGGATAAACACAGAGCGGATAAACAAGGACAGACATAGGTATTAAGTCGATTACATCAACCCCAGTGCGTAACTGGTACTTAATTTATCGACCCCGAAAGGATGAAAGGCAAAGTCGACTCCGGCGGAATTTAAACTCACACGTAACGCAGACGAAATACCTATTTCTTTATTACCCACAAGGGGCTAAACACAGAGGGGACAAACAAGGACAGACATAGGTATTAAGTCGATTACATTGACCCCAGTGTATAACTGGTACTTAATTTATCGACCCCGAAAGGATGAATGGCAAAGTCGACCTCGGCGGAATTTGAACTCACAACGTAACGCAGACGAAATATCGCTAAGCATTTCGCCCGGCGTGCTAACGTTTCTGCCAGCTCGCCGCCTTATGCGAAATACCGAAACCCACTGTCTGAAATATCAGGTAAGAAGCTTAATTCTCAACCACATGATTCTAGATTAAGTCACAGAGCTTGCCACCCTGGGCAAGTGACTTCCTCTTGGACCAGCCAAAGAGGATTTGGTAGAAGGAAATAGAAAAAAATAATAAAACACGCGTATGTAATAATATTGGCGTAACGACTCTCCCTAGACACAACAATATATATATATATGTGTGTGTGTGTATCTCTCTGCTCGTCCCCCAGCACCGCTTAACATCGAGTGGTGGTGTGTTTATGTCCCCGTAAGCTAGGCACTCATCAGTGATCTGATAAACAAGTAGCAGGCTTCAAAAAAATAATAAATCCTAGGGTCGATTTGTTTGACTAAACCCTGCATGGCTGCAGTGAGATGTCTGATAAAAGTAAAAGATGGTTTTATTAATATCATTAAGGAAGCGTTTAAAATTCCCACCGATTCCGATTTACATTTCATCATTTCGTGGTCGATAAATTAAATAGCATTTGAGTACTAGGGTCGACATAATTGACTTACTCTCTCACCGAAGTTACTGGCTTTATTCCAAAATTTGAAACCATTACTTATATGGTGGCTAGTCAGCAGAATGGTTAGTATGCCGGGAAAAATACATAGCGGTATTTTCGTCCATCTTTACGTTGTGAGTTCAAATATCCCGCGGTCGACACCGATAAAATAAAAATGCCCTAAAATTTCAAGCCTTGTGCCTATAATAGAAGTGTTCAGTAGCTACCCATTATAGAACGTTTTCAATGTTCTCTCATGTTTTATGTCTTTTTATCAAAATTATTACATCGTGTTGTATAAGTTTACAAAGTTGAAATTAAATATTTTCCTATTTTCTATGGTGTATTCTTTACATTTCTAACCTACGCCAACATATAAGATTATTTTATCTTATTCTGCTCAATGAGCTGAACATGGTAAATGAGTAAGCTTATATGTCTGACATTACCTCATGTTTTATATCTTTTGTCATTCGCCGTCTCCTCCAATCGCTAGACATAAATATCTTTGCTTTGTTTGCCTTGGTTTTCTTCTTCTGTTCTTAGTAGACCTAACAATATTTGTTCCCCAATTTATCTAAATATCAAACTTGCAAAAACAAATATCTGGAAACTTGGCAGTATTTGTAGACTTACTCTTAATATGTTTATAGTAAATACGAACTTCCATATTTGATGGACTTTGCTCAGGCTAAAACTATAAGCAATTTATTGATGTCAGACCTTTTTAGATTAAATATTATATATTTATTGACCCTTTTGGCGAAATAACCTGAATTATTTCGGTGAAATAATGAATAAATCAATCCAAAGTGGTTAAAACTGATATTAAAGAAGACTTTTTCAAGATATTGAGTGTCTCAGGAGAGAAATTTAATTTTAATGCGTTGTGCCGGATGCATCGAAAGAGCATAGACGGAAGCAAGAGATATAATAGGGAAAAAACAGCTAATGTCACACAGAGAGCTAGAACAGAAAGATGCGTGGAAATAAGCATAAGGGAAGATAAAGGAAATTGTAGAATGAACTTTAACTTTTAATGCTAAAGCAAACAACTATTATTAGACTAAACTATTATGTACGAATGACCAGGTACTGAAGTAGTTAGAAGTTTTCTGAGACGTAAGTATTTAAGTTATGAGAGGTCATACGTTACCATGCGACCGACAACTGCGTATATAGTTGAAGGCGTCGACTTTGACTGAATGTAAAATATAATTGTTCACTAATTGTATTCTGCCAACTACATTGAATGCGTTCAGTACGACGGTGCTTTTATGACAGTGTGTTCGTGAGGAAAAGCAATTTAATTAACGTGCATTTTAATGATTTTATATTTCGTATTCCAGATAGTTTCGGTGCTTTACTGATATTGCAGTGAATAAATACCGAAACAAGGAAGAAGTCTCTGTAGAACATCCCTTATTATTTGATTCATTCTCAGATACAAACTCGCACTTGAATGCAAATAATCACATCTCTGTTTTTTTTTGTTGTTTTTTTTTGTTGTTTTTTTTTCTTTTATTAGCTACTTAGAGAGAGGTAGCTACTACAACCTGTATATATTCACTAAGAAAAATGAAATTACTGCAGTTCATATTTAATCTGAAATTCTGTAGAGCCACATGTTCCTGAAGGCATGTTAATCTAAAGAGTTACAACTCTGGAGACGAACGGTTTATGCCATTTTTAAGGATCTTAGAAGTAGGTACAGCTGGACGAAAACAGTCGATCGGGAGTATGAGATGAGTGTGGTGAAGGATGGTATGTAATCGTAAAACAGGAAAGAAATGATGCAATTGAAGCGTATCGGTTAAATCATGTTGACAACCAGATAAATATTCATTATGCGACCTAAGAAAGCATTTACGAGTAAAAATAGATCGAGTAGAAATTTCAAGACACATTTGTTGTTAAGATTTCAATGCCTGATTTAATTGAACTATGTGTACATTTACCACCGATCACATATAATTACTTACCTGAACCTAAATATATAGGATGCAGTTGGTGCTATAAATTGCATGTGAGGTCTATTTTAACGCTAATTGTACATAATGAGGTAACACATTTATGAAATTTTTTAGGATAGTATGTATTGATTATGTACAAGTATTTCTACTGGACTGCTTACTTGATATACGAATGATTGTCACCTTCTACTAGCACAAACAATGATGTGATTTTCAAATGCATTCGTTTTCTTTCAATAGTCTGTAAGCATAGAAGCAATACAAGTCTAGTCTCATCTATCTTACATTAATTTTGGAAACGTATCCACGACTTTTGATACACTGCATTTGATCATTTTTGGTTTGAAGAAACGCATCACTATATGTTGCAAAATGCAATCTAGTGTGAATGTTTGCATCTAATAAACGTCTATAGCTGCTGGGCAGTCAATCTAATTATGAAACTGTGTTGAAAACTATGGAAATGTTTCTTAACAACAAATCTAACAACGTCACTACTACTGATAATGTTGCTGGAAAAAGTGAAGGTATAAGGTTATATTAGACACAAGTTGACAATAAATCACGCTCAATGAAAAACAATAAAAGACGCGGAAAAGACAGAGCAGGAGAATCCTATGACCTAGTTAAATCAGCATTAACGGTTCCGTGTACTGGGCCTAAAAAATCGAATTAGAAATATATTCATGTTATTTTATAAAGCTAAAACCAAACCTATTCTAGCGCATCTGTGAAGTAAAAAAGGGTTCGTGATAAACTTTTAAGTGTACAAGTATATATGTTCATTCCTTATTGAAAATGTTTGTAGTATTGCGATAAATACCTGCATGCAACATTAACCTAGCACTCATGCACGCGAAGAAAACGCTTCTATTTAGCAAGAGTTCAACGTTTGCTAAATTATCAAACAGAGATGAGTCGTTTGATGTATCGATGGGATCGTATGATAGTGCTGATATCTGCCATCTTGTAGATCTCTTTGTATTAAATACATTGATATCCAAGTTCCCATTTGACGATGTTGATCCGTACCCAAACGATCGACTGGGAATTTTCCATGGCTGTGATTAATTTAGGAATATCTCATGGCTACTTTTCTTCAATTACACCTTAAAATTATTGTGCATACTAATGTGTCAAAGGTCGATTTTTGCACCTTTCTTAGATCTAAACTCTCACTCTTATAAACTATACCATAATCCTAACAAATAACTTTCCTATTTTCCTACATACGCAAACAGTCCTACTGATCGCGATGGTGCTTAAAAACCTGATAGCTAACAATGGTTATGGGATATCCTATGTCTCTTCTAAATAATCTTTTCATAAAGCAGCTTCCTGTTATACCAATGTCCTAGCTAACGGTGGCTTCTAAGCGAGGGTATAATAAAACACTTCTAGTAATAATATGAATAATAAAAAGCGACCAAAGAATAGACCTCAGAAAATAATTTGGTTGGCCCTTCTTCTCCCTAATCGTTAAAACCAACGCAGTTAAGAAATTCTTTTCTTTCTTCGGTAAGCATTTCCTAGAACATCACAGAAACAGAAAGATCTTTAACAGACGCTCCATGAAATTATCAAATAGCTTCTGCAGCATCAATGCCCATAAACACCGTCAAGAAGTCATATTCCCGAGTTCTCTTATAACTCTGTACACCCCGGTTTTTCCATGGGCACAAATGTCACAAAAACTGTTACTACTCATGACTTCACTAAATAATAACCCCGAACTATGTCGGTGTGCCAACCTCATGTAACGAATTATCTCATATTCCGCTAAGAGTGTATTTTATAAAATATAACTAAATACCATTTTCCCATCGTATATTATTAGTATAATTAATACCAATAAATACACATTTGATACTTTGAATCGAAACATGGTGAAAACACCTGTTAGTTGAAATACATTCAGATGCAATACTTGAAATTGCATTTTACATATAAGCTTGACTGCCATAAAAAAATATCTATGACACTCATTGAAAAGAAATATAAATTTAGCAGCGTAATAAATTTTTCAATGTAATTAAATAAGAGCAGCTGGATGTTGTTTTTTGCAGCATTTTTGTCCTGCACAAGTTTCGCATTTGATTTCCCATATTATCAATATTGAATTTGTGTTGCTGACAACCATATTGAAGAAAATATGTACGATTATCAGTAATATTCTCAAGTCGGCTAGCTGTCAGAATCGTTAGCACGTCGGGGAAAACGCTTAGCACTCTCAGTTCAAATTACGTGCCAGTTGAGCATTGAATTCGAATTAATCGATATATGGCCTTCCCCAAATAGCTGGCCAAGCAAGACTGGATTTAAGCCATGGCTTGGGCGGGTGGGCTGGAATTCAAGTTCAGTGGATCCGTTATATGCAAAAATTAAAATCTTAAAAACTCACCATATTTAAATGTTAAAGACTGTCTATTTCAAATTTGATGAGTTAGCTGTGAAAGTTTAAACAAGTGACTGAAAAATACTTAAAGATACACTTTTATCAGAATTTAAGTTTCGTTTTTCTCACACATAGTTACAGTGTTTGACCTTTCTTTCATTGTAATAAGTACAATGTAAGTGGGAAGAGTGGGTAAGATTTTTTTTATTTTAATGTGAGTTACATGTTTCAGAATATAGAATAAGATAAAACGACAGAAAATTATGAAAAATTAAAAAAGAAATTTGTGGTTGTTGCTGTTCTAAAGGCAAGTTAAATGTGCGTGTGCGTGTAAGAGAGAGAGAGAGAGAGAGAGAGGGAGAGTAAGAGAGTGGTTAGAGATACCAACATTTAAGAGACATGGATTTAAAAAATTGTTGCTTCAAAACGGCTTTCGATCATTGTTTTGCAATGCTCCAAAAACAAACAAAAAAGAGAGAATAGAAAGTGGAGGAAATCGTGACAAAAATGGGTTATTCAAAAAACTATTTCCGATCGTCCTGCCTTTCCATTTACCAGTTTCTATTACTATTTAATATTCATAAACATTTATACTCACACACAAACACACATACACTCACAGATACATACAAACATATATTTTCAGGAGTTGTTCCCCTTTTCTCCGTTGTCCCCAAAGCAGCTCCCTTGCTTTTTAATTGAATTATTCGGTGTCTCTAAAGTGGCTATCATAAAAGAAAATCCATTACATTTTTAAGAAGTCAATAATTCCTTTGTATATTCAAAGAGAGCCACTCCACGCCTGATTGCTGGGAGGGGAGGGGGACACTGTATTGAGTGCTACATACCCTTCCTAGCAGGGACCCACCCCAAAATCTACATGCCCAAGGAAACTGACCCCTCCCCACCCCAATAAATCTAGCCATGTACCCACGTGCCAGAATTTGAAATCAATAGCCTTAAGGCGGCAAACTGGCAGAATCATTTGCACGCTGGAAACAATATTTAGCGGTATTTTGTCCGTCTTTACATTTTAAGTTCAAATTCTGAGGAGGTCACCTTAGACATTCATGTTTTCTGGGCTGATTGAATAAGCACCAGTTGAGGACTAGAGTCAAAGTAATACACTTTCTCCCAACTTCTAAATTGCTGGCCTGGTTGCCAAAATTTGAAACCATTCTCGTTAATATTCTTAATCTCCAGAATATGAGGAATGCAGTGAAGCTCAAATTCTGCAAAAACGATAATACAGTACGAAAGTCGCCTTTACAACGAATATTAATGTTGTGTGAAAAATGAGGCGATCTTTTGAATAATGTTCCTTCGACATATATTCCGTTGCTCAAACTATTGACATCTACATATTGTTTGAGATTTTAATAGTAATTTACAAGAACTGTTTCTGTTCACACTATTTCATCATGTCCGGTATAATCGTGGCCGTGTCCCGTATGGTAATTAAGCTCTATGGTGGCAGAAAGCAGGTTGGAATAAAGAAGGGAAAATTTTTCTCTACACTTTACAATTCCAAATGTCATACGTAATCCGAAAACTCTTCTGGAAATAAATTACTAAGTAAGTCGTGTTATTTTAAGTGTCACTCATTTTTGAGACGGAGAAACTTCATACAATGATTCATAAATGAAAAGATTACTTTGGCTTCTTGTATTGATACTGCCGTTCATATTGTCATCGTCATGGTCGTTCTTGTTGTTTTGTAAAATGCAAGTTTGGTGCACATACTACTAAGCTCAAAAGTATTCCGGATTGTATTGAGTACAATGCGTTTTTCGAAGCACACTGGCTCTATAGTATTATCAACAAATCTATACATTTTAAATGGATCAAGCTGCCATTTGAAGGACGTATCACTGATAATTCTAGTCGGTAACTTAGAGGGTTTCTCTATAAAAAGTTTAAGGAACCAGGTATGGTAATTATTTAGTTTGTCAGAATTAGCTTTGCCTCGACAAAAGTAATTATAATACTAACACCGTAGGACCTACGATAGCTTTAATGCGAAAGTCCAGATGATGGCATTACCTAGGCTTTATTAGAAATAGTATTCGATTTTGAAGTGGGTGTTGGAATATGCTGAGGCTGAGTTAGTTTCCAGTTGGTTTTCTAAATGAGTTTTCAAAACCAATATCTCTATAAGTTCAATATAAAGACATAATATATTGTGTCTGACCTGCATGAACTGTATCTACAAGAAGACTATTGTATTACCCCACCATTTTTGTGAATGGCTAAGAGATGGTAAATCGGTTTTGAATATATTTATCATGTAAATTTATAAAATTCTGCCACTAGTTGTGAATACATTATTTCTTACAGACGAGTAATACGAGTATGGGAATCTTCGAGAAAATAGCTATAAGTTAAAGAACACAATAAACATTCAATTAGATTGTATATTGATTAAATTGCAAATTAAATTAAGATATAATGAAAAATACGTAAGTGTGGCAAATATATAGGCAATTTAGCGGATTAGGACCGTAATTTAATGTAAATAGAGCAAACCCTCGCCATATCGCAGTTAACCTATCGCAGTTTATTATTTAAGCTTACGTCGATTCCGCCGTGGTGTTGTTTGGCATTTATAATAAAATAAATATGTAAAATTATGAAAATAATATACAGTACAGTTTCTATTTCGTGGATTTTCACATATCGCGAGGGGTTTTGGAACGTAACACTCTCGATGGAGCTATCTGTTAGGCAGCATACAAGATCTTGACTGACTTATTTCACCAGGAAACATTGGATGTTACTAAGTTAATTCTGAATCGTAGCCTAGGGCTTGAATTTAAAACCTAAAATTTTATCTCTGTGAAAGCAAGCACCTTAATATATGCTTGATCAGTAGCACATTACTCTATGTCATTTAGGTGTACATTTGTTTAATATTTAATATTTGATATTTATTTTGATACATTGCCCCACAATTACCTCTAAAGTTTACCATTTCATATTTTGATATTGTATGCTAATATATACTTTTCATCCATACATGAATTTTGCATAATTATTATATTTTACTTACCATTTAATAACTTTACGATTTTTATCAAACCACATTTCATTTTTATGGCTTTGTGCACGGTAATTACTTTACTCAATCTTACTGTGTGGCTTTTATAATTTATTTTTAAGTTAATCACCTATTAACCTTTACTTTTTAAATATTAAAATTTTTATTGAAAATATATCCAATCGCATGTTTTATTCAATAACATTTATTTTCCACATGATATATCACCATAATAGTGCATTTTTATATGTGAATTTGAAGGTGGCGAAATGACGGTGTCGGAAAAAAAAAAAATATCGGGTCTATCGAAATCGGTAAAAAATATATAGGGTCACTGTAGTAGAGGCGCGTGGCTTAGTTGTTAGAGTGTTGGGCTTATGTTCGTCAGATTGTGGTTTCGATTCCTGGCCCGGGTGACGCGTTGACCAAAACGCTTCATATCAGGTAGCTCCAGTCCAGGTAGCTTGCAAAAATGTGTAATCGTGCAACGAAGTGGATCCCCAACCAGGTGTAGAATACATACTCCACGGAAACGGATCCCTATGAGTCTATAAGAATCGTTTATGTAATTTACACGTCCGCTCCCCTCAGTATTATAATATTTGTGATATAATTAGAAAGACCCGTCGCTCTTGTTAGTATTGATATCCTTCATGTGGAAATCTACCTTGTTTCTTAGGACAGGAGACAGACAGATCAGTGGTATCTATTCCGGCTTTACGTACATATTCCAAATTAACCTGAGATTGACTTTCCGTTCTTACTTTTTCGGGGTCAGTAAAATAAGTACATGTCGATATCAGGATCGACGCAATCATCTAACAACTCCCGTCCCTGAAAATTTCGAGATTATTATTATTATTATTATTATTATTATTATTATTATTATTATTATTATTGCGTGAGAGAGCAGTGCATGCAATCAAAGTGACACTGGAGTAAAATATACGAAGCCCAGTATACCCATCATGACTACCCGTCTGATAAGGGTGCACATGCATCACAAACATATGTGCGCAACATGGTGCCCTCGAATCAAGTTAAACAGCGCATGACCTTGCAGGTGGGACCCAGTTAGATTTTGTTCTGGTCGAGGAACCCACCCCGCTCAAAAGGTCCCTGAATAATGATTGTTTAATGATATTGAACGTACCATCCCATATTTCCAAAGGTGAATTATTCAAACCCCAAAGAATCCCTCTCAACACATGGCTATGTTCTTGCAATTCTTATTTCGTTATTTCCCACAAGGGGCTAAACAAAGAGGGAACAAACAAGGACAGACAAAGGGATTAAGTCGATTACATCGACCCCACTGCATAACTGGTACTGGATTTATCAACCCCGAAAGGATGAAAGGCAAATTCGACCTCAGCGCAATTTGAACTCAGAACGTAAAGACAGACGAAATACCTATTTATTTACTACCCACAAGGAGCTAAACACAGAGAGGACAAACAAGGACAGACAAACGGATTAAGTCGATTACATCGAACCCAGTGCGTAAATGGTACTTAATTTATCGACCTCGAAAGGATGAAAGGAAAAGTCGAATTGCGCGGGATTTGAACTGAGAACTTAACGGCAGACAAAATACGGCTACGCATTTCGCCCGGCGTGCTAACGATTCTGCTAGCTCGTCGCCTTTTCTTGCAATTCAGGGACTACTTGTTATCCAACATAGCTAATCCTATATATTATGCAGAATTTGCATATATAGGAGCACATTATTTATTGTAGTATTCCTATGTTGTATACACGATGTTAAAAAAACGTATTCCGAAACTGATGTATTGGACCAGGGTGGATATGGCAGTTTAACAGTTTCACACTGTAAGAGGGTAACTTTTAAATAATACATTTTAAACATGCAAAACTTGCAAAATCTACAATCATAAAAAAAATTAAACCTTATAACTGAGAATGAACGTAGAAAATTTTGTATATACGGGGCTTAAAACTATAAATCATGCGTTCTATAGGATCTATTCAATAAAGGAATATTGTATATCAATATAATTAACGGAATTTTAAAGAAGTGATGACTGCTATATTCAGCAATTTGAATGACCACGTGACGATTGTGACATTGGCTTGCTACTAGAAGTGTTAGTGGTGTTCGTGAGGATGTTGTTTTATATTTATTCGCAATCCTGGTTATTGACCAGACACAAGATAAATATCGAGCCAGGTTGTTTGAATGAATCTCTGAGGAACCTCTATACAAAGCCGTCAACTAAGCTGTAATTGTATGTCAGAGGGCCAGACCTGCCTCAAATCTTGAAATCGACAGGCGAGTCTATATAATCAAAATTACTCGTACAGATCTACGATCCATTAGATCCTCTACTAACCATAATGTCTTTAAACCTGGTAAAAACTACATCATCCAAAGTAACCCCCAATATTTCAAAACTTAACGAGGGTTCCGGTTGATCCGATCAACGGAACAGCCTGCTCGTGAAATTAACGTGTAAGTGGCTGAGCACTCCACAGATACGTGTACCCTTAACGTAGTTCTCGGGGATATTCAGCGTGACACAGTGAGGGACAAGGCCGGCCCTTTGAAATACAGGTACAACAGAAACAGGAAGTAAGAGTGAGAGAAAGTTGTGGCGAAAGAGTACAGCAGGGATCACCACCATCCCTGCCGGAGCCTCGTGGAGATTTAGGTGTTTTCGCTCAATAAACACTCACAACGCCCGGTCTGGGAATCGAAACCGCGATCCTACGACCGCGAGTCCACTGCCCTAACCACTGGGCCATTGTTGATATAATGTTGATATAAAGTATGAGAAAAGAAATCAGATGGAGATCGCATTTGTAGTAACACTTGTTATATATAGATTGTTGTGCCGGTGGTGATAGTCACGCTTTGTATTATTTACGGTGGTAGAGAGGTTGGTGGGTAGTAATGTGTTGGTAGCTTTTGTTATCAATGTCGATCGTGTTCATAATCGATGTCGATCACTAAATATTTTAGTTTTTCAAATCATCTGAAGCGAATCAAAATAAATGGACGTACGTCCCTCACACGTATTATAACAACATAAAATTTATAATTTTACTTGTGATTCTATCATTATTCGAGCTCCTGCTCTTTCCTTTGTTCGAAGTTACATAGAATTGATTATATATCAATACAATATTGTATCCTGGCTGTTTTATACACAAATGACAGTCATTGATTTCGTAGTGTTTTATTGCAACATTTAACTATTTCCTTCAGTAGATATTTGAATTGTCATCCACAGAAATAGACAATCAAACACAGATTCACACATGTGCTTACATTCACACATATATACAAACATATATGTGTATATATATATATATATATATATATATATATATATATATATATAATGTTGCTTCTGGTATATATATATATATATATATATATATACACACACACACACATATAAACAAAAACACTCACTTATACGCACACACGTATATAGGTGAGCGTATGTATGTATTTATATTTGTACACACGCGTAAACAATGTGCTAAATGTCTGTTTTGGCAAATATTTAACTACATACACATTTTAATTTTACTATATATACTAAACATACCTACCTACATATATATGTATATGTATATGTATATGTATACGTATATATATATATACACATACATACATATATTTGTATATATATATATATATATATAATATATATATATATATGCGTATATATGTATCTGTACATCCATCTATGCACACACACATGCATATACAGTATATATAGAATGTATATAAGCAAGACACAATCATAATATTCTGAACATCAGTGTCCTTTGAGCATTTTGTTTTTGCACGAATATTGATGTAACCTCCTCCTCACCCTGCCCACTCTACACAAACACTCGCACACGCATATAAACACATGTAAGTCTATATATATATAAACACACACTTACATATGCACATGCATACAAACGCGCACACACACACACACACATATATATAATATATATATATATATATATATATATAAATGTCTGTGTATGTTTATATATACATACATACATATATATAGATATACACACATATATAAATGTGTATATATATATATATATAATCATACACATCTATATATACGATTGTTTTGTAGGTGTATATACGTCATATGTGTGTGTTTATAAGTTTAAAATTTATATTGTCTCTGAGTGTGTGTTAGAGTGTGTGTATGATTATGCAAGGATGGCTTTTTGTGTAGGTATCTTTACGGCGTATGACTGCGTTTTGCAATGTCATATTTATGTTCATATCAGTAGTTGTTAGTAGAGAAGTGTACATACCTTCACACGCACGCACACACACACAAAGGCGCATTCACAAACACACATTCTCACATGCACACAGATTGACACATGAATCTATGTATGCAAGTGGGTGCCTGATTTATTAATGTTGCTTCTGGTACTGGTTAACGTGTATCTTTGAGTTAGTTCATTTGTATACGTGTATGTGTGTGTGTGTGTATGCGAAATGTATGTGTGTATGCGTGTATGATATTTATGTGAATGTTTTAGTGACTTCAGATAAATTTAAACACATCTCAAGCAGTGTTGTATGTATTTTGCCCAGTTTCACTACAAAAGATTATAAATAATGTTTCAATTCGTCTTGATTTATTTATTTTTTCTTATTTTTTCTCTTTTTCTCCTTTATTGTCTACTCTCCCTCCCCCCTCTCTATACCCCTTTCCCTCCTGCTTTTTTCTTTCCTCTTTTCTAACATATTTTATAAACAGTCTGGTGGCAGGCCTATTTCACCGAGGTTTTTGTCTTCAGTATTTTTTTTTTTTATTTTTATCTTTTCCAAGATTTCAGGTGATCGACTATAAAATACAAGATTATATTCTGCCACCTTTTGTTCTGAAAAATTATTTTTGCCATCCGAAAAATATAAAAAAAAGAACAAAAAAAATCAAAACAAATCAAGTTGTTATCATTTCTAATTTCTGTTTTATTATTTTCGATATAAATGTTTATTTCTTCGTGACAAAATAATAGTTAAAAAATTATCTATTTACCAAAATAAATAAATAAAAGAACTACAGGAATCCTCAGTTAATATTTTCCGATGAGATTTTAGCAAGTATAAACTTCGGTTAATATACTTTCTGGTCCTATTGTACTGAACTTTTCGTTCATTTTATTTCTTCAGTTTCCTTTCATAGCAGGCTGAACTCCATAAGCTCCAGCAATGGAAGAGTTTAGATTGAAACAAAATACCCCCTTATTGTATATGCTTCTTTCGTGCCTTTAGTAATATGATATTGGCTGAGATAACTAAAACACAGCTTCGAGAGATTCATTACATTGCTGTATTGAAATCTTCCATGTAGAACGTTCAAGAAAATCCCATCGCATTCTAGTTTATATCTACGCTTTTTGTTAAAAATAACAACTTGAATAGCCATTCTTGCTGCTGCAGAGGATGATAACGTCTTTGTTATTGTTGCTGCTTAGCCCCAGGACGATCGCATTCTTCCAAACTTATGATCAAATTATATTTCGGTGATTCTATATTTCATCTCAAAATATATTATCCATTGCCTTCTCAGATTTTTGTATTGCATTTCCTTTTATTAAAAAAATTTACAATGTATAGGCGTAGGAGTGGATGTGTGGTAAGTAGTTTGCTCACCAACCACATGGTTCCGGGTTCAGTTCCACTGCGTGGCACCTTGGGGAAGTGTCTTCTACTATAGCCACGGGTTGACCAAAGCCTTGTGAGTGGATTTGGTAGACGGAAACTGAAAGAAGCCCATCGTATATCTGTTTATATGTATGTGTGATCATATGTTTGTGAGTTTGTGTGTGTCCCCCCAAACTCGCTTGACAACCGATGCTGGTGTGTTTACGTCCCCGTAACTTAGCGGTTCGGCAAAAGAGCCCGATAGAATAAGTACTAGGCTTACAAAGAATAAGTCCTGAGGTCGATTTGCTCGACTAAAGGCGGTGCTCCAGCATGGCCACAGTCAAATGACTGAAACAAGTAAAAGAGTAAAGAGAGAGTAAGGATATGATGAAGGGAAAATATCAGTGAGCTGACTGGATTATTTCTGCTCTTTATATTCTGCATTGAAATTCAGTCGAAATCAACCTTACCTTCTATCTTTTTAGAGCCGATACAACGAAGCACTGTTTGTCGTGCTGAGGTCGATACTGTCGGCTAATTAAAATGTTAACAATGTTAAAACGTGATTGGATCCAAATAAATGTCGACGATAAGACATTGTCTTTACATGTTCCTTGTGCGCATGATTTCATAGGGATCTACATTTATGTGTGTGTTCTTCACCGCATATATTCTCATGACTAAGTTTTTTAATATCGTACTTGTGTTCATGTTAGTGAGAAGGCACGTGGTTTAGTGGTTAGGCTATTCCGTTTAAGATCGATTGATTATGAATTTGATTCCCAGTGACACGTTGTGTCATTGAGCAAAACACGTTATTTCACGTTGCTCCAGTCCACTCGGTTGCCAAAATTGAGTATTATCTTTATTTCAAAGACCAACTTGTCACACTGTGTCACGATGAATCTCCCTGAGGATTACATTACGGATTCGCGTTTCTGTGGAATGCTCAGCCACATTCATTTATTGGGCAGGCTGTTACTTTGATCGGGTCAACTGGAATTCTCGTCATCGTAACCGATGGAGAACCAGGTTAAGCTGATCATATAAGTAGCAAGAAAATACACACACACACACACGCAGACGCAAACACACACTTACGTACAGACTGAGTAACACGTAATTCTATGTATGCAAGTGCGTCCGTATGATATATTATTCATACTACGTTGAATGCCTAAACTAAATGTATTTCAGTAACTCGTTTCATTTAGCTGATGTGGTGTGGCATGAAATATACGGTGTATACTGTACGACTCGGTTGTTTTGCATTCGGTAATGCAGTAAGATAATATTTGTACATAAACCATTGAAAACCAGTTTTAACAATATGACACACTAAACGCGTCGCTAGGTTTACACGCTGTACCTAGCTTTTAGCAGTGTGCAATCCGTTATGAAAGTTCGGGACAGTGTCAAGCATAAAGATAGGAGACAGACGCTGAAAATAGTGATGACTGATCTTTTTCTTTCGCTGTCTATTTCACGAAAGGTGAGACGTGTAAAACTGAATAATAAAATGTTGGTTACAGCGTTGCTGATCAAACGAATATATAATCATATTATTATATTCAAACAGGTTTTAATTAGGACTGTATCGTTTGATGCTCGTTTAGTTTTCAAATTTCAGTCTGTTGACTGGGTTTATTTTAGTTGCTATACTCTGACGGTTGAATATTTACAAAGAAGAATGTTTTGAGCAGTGGACTCGTAGTCGAGGAATCGCGGGTTCGGATATCAGACCGGGTGATGTGTGTGTGTTTATGAGCGAAATACTTAAGCTCCACGCAGCTCCGGCAGAAGGTAACGGCGAACTTCTACTGACTCTTTCGCCGCAACTTTCTCTCACTCTTTCCTCCTGCATCTGCGACGGACCGGCATCCGGTCCAGGTGGGGAACCTATACACCAGGGAAACCGGCCCTTATGAGCCAAGTATGGCTCGAGAAGGAACAAACAAAACATATATTACAGATTAGATTTCAAAATTTAATATTTGTGAAAATAAGTATTGTACTAAAGAGAAATTGTGATCCAAAGAATGGTATCTTGCAACTAGAACGCCGTATAATGTATAAATAAATTAGAGACATGGTTTTAGTAAAAGTTAGAAAAGTATGATATCAATAACCGAAGTCATATGATAAATGTGCTTGCTGTGTTATATGAGAAGGGAGCTGAAGTGATGGCATGAAGGCCATTATTTTGTAGTAGCAACGTTATATAGGTGTGGAAAGTTACTTCAATGAAAGATTAAATCAGCCGTACAGTTGTTAGCGACCAGCTACATATCTGTAACCAATCTCCGTTTCATTTCTTTTACACAATGTTGAAATATTTTGTAGCTAAATGACACATATAATGAAGCAAATATATGAAATCCTTTCATCAATATAGAACTAACTGAGAGGCAGATATCAAACCGTGATAGGCTTGAACTCATAGCACAGATAAGAGAATCA
>NC_043008.1:61762574-61785074 GCF_006345805.1 Octopus sinensis
TGCAACTTAGATTTGATCATGCATCATTCCTGCTTGAAGAATTGGTTCAGTGCTAATAACGCCACCAGCACGTCAAATGGGATGTCTTTCCTATGAGCCTCTTCTAAGCTCCAAGTTTTCCTCTATTCTATTTCTAGTATCGTTAATGTTTTACTGGACCTAATAAATTCTACTCTGATCGCTCTTTTCAAGGCAAACCACCATTTGTTCTTGACAATTGAACCCCGTCTATACATTCACTACAAATTTGCTAGTCTGACCTCTGTAATCTTGGCCTACCGGTAGTGCCGCTCTCAGCTTCTGGTAACCGGTCCCTGCCTAGGGATTAGCAATAATACACTAGAATTGCCATGGAAATAAACAGTTTCACTTTCAGCTTGTGAGGACTCTGGACTTATTTCATTGATTAAAATAACATAACTTTAAATTCTTCTCACTTCTTTTCACCTCATGAATCTAAAAAGTAAGTACTATTTTCGTCATGTGCATGCAAACCTATATGAATGAGGAAACTTGAAACAATTTATTGAAAATGAAAGATAATGCAAGTGGGTGGACAATAATGAAAGATGTCAATTTTGACCACATATTACCAACAATAAATGTTTAAGAGAATTTAAGAGTCTCTGATCTTTCTGGAAAACACGTACCTGCCGAGTTGTAAACATTTAAGTTTCAACATATAGCTTCAGGCCGAGTCACTTGCTTGACAATTGCACATACATAATATGTCAAAACTCTTCTTCTAAAACTGCGTCCAAAAGACTATTGAGATGTTACTAGGCCATATTCAACAGATACTATAATTAATTCCTATATATAAACAGGTAAAACTATGGCAGCACGAGTTTGATATTATTGGCAGAAGTGTAAAGGATAGACAGGGATTCAAAAGGAGCTCAAAAATTCATTTGTTTTGCAGCCGTGTCTTAGATGTTTGTCTAATTGGTTTCCATTACTAAAGCCTACAAGAGAAAGATAACAGTAGTATGGCGCGAAATGAGTGCCGCGATACATCCAACATGGAAACCGCTGTATCATAGAGCATACTGTACTTTATAATTTTGAAACAGTGTGAAGACTACGATATCTCGGTAAAGATTATAAGCCGCTTATACTTGATCGGTTGCTATACTTCCGGAGCAAATTTGAGATCTAAAGGAAGTGATCAGGGCTACTTAGGAACATTAAAGACATAAAGACAAATAGATTAAATGAAGTCTTCATGTGAGTGATGTAAGGAATTATATATTTTAAGTATAAATGACGACAACAAATGAAGATAAATTTGATCAACTGTGGGCTACGTAAGTTGAATGTGAGACCTAATTTCAAATAAGAAGTAAGCTTAAGTGCTTTCACTTTCTCTATACCGTATCTTTCAGAAGGGAAGATTCTCAAATCCATTTTCGATTCAGAATCGCAGTGAATGAGATTGATCTTGATAACATGAATTTCGTAAATCTAGAAGCTGAATTTTGTATTATCAGTTGATGGGAGTTTTAAATCTTTAACGTGAAGAATGAATTAACTGTAAACGCTGTTGTAGAATTTAGAAAGTGAAAGACTTTGTAATTGAGATGCTGCATATAGGCTTAGACAATACGTCTGTTCAAACGTTATTAGAATGTAATAATGGCATTCTATTTATCTGATTTCTCTATAACTGGTTTAAAGATTTTTCACAAGGCCAGCAATTTCGACGGAAGCAGTAATCGATTACATCAACTCCAGTTTTCAACTGGTACTCATTTTATTAACCCAAATGTATGGAAGGCAAAGTCGATCTCTGCAGGGTTTGAATTCAGAACGTAAAGGCGAACGAAATTTGGCTAAGTGTTTTGCCCAGTGTGCTAACTCTCTATCTTAAAAGATTCATTTATACGTGTGTTATAAATGACTATAAGGGACCGAGGAAGATCTTCGCTTAGGAAAGTATCTTGAACACTATTATGACAATTCTCAGAAAGCTGTCCAAGATAGCTGTGTTGAAATATTTTTTACAGTAAATATGAAATAAATTACACTTGAAGAATTATTAGAAGAATTATTATTCAGTATTTTGAAATATCATCTAATTGTCTTGTTTACAGTTTGTATCGTTTATGTAGCTATTTGCGAACGTATTTCGAAGTGGCGAAATAAACGAGATATATTTTCAACTGAAAGACATTTAGATAGTCGTAGCCATAGAGTAATCACTAAACATGTTGGTTCTTGATAGGCAGGTGGTGTCCGAAAGTCAGAATACGCTTCATCATATGTTAGTTGGAACAAGGTGGAATTTGAGACTACATAGTCGCCCTTACTATTAATTATCCAATAATTTGTGAGGTTATTGCAGCGTAGGCATTCTATTCATGAAATATCGAGTGAATATCTCAAACGGCTTCTCTCCCACTGGAAAGTACATCTCCTTACACCGGTGAAGATTGGTGTTGATGCCACCAGATATTTCTTTTGACACAGTGTAAGTATTCTTTCAAATAGTCATTAAAGTTGAAACCACCACCCACATATGGTAAATTCATTCACACAACGACGCAGTAAATAGTTTGCTTTACTATATAGTGAAGTTCTCCTCGCGTACATAAGGCTTCTTTTTTGAATGGATAGTTCTTTTCTTTCTTCTTTTCTTTCTTCTTTTCTTCATTTCTTTCACAGTGCAATATCAGTGTGTTATTATGCTATTTCTCCTAATTCCAGTGACGATGGATGGGACAGCGTTGATCTCATAACAAAGCAAATCGCTTGAGTTAGATTTACTACGCAGTGCTATTCTAGTTTTTTCTCAGACTTCTCAAGTTACACTAAGTCACCAAAATAACATAAAAAAATACGTCCGTTCTTGCATGAAGTCCACAGCACCCTTTTCATAGCAGTGACAAATAAAATCATCTCAATAACCAGGCTCCTTTATAGTTTTAAAAAAATATTTTTTATATAACACTTATATGAATGAGTCAATATTTTCCGCAATAAAAATTGGATCTTTTCGGTTTGAACGGCAGTTTTTTCTAGCGGTATCATATGAAATTGTCACCCATAATTATGACCCTAGTCTCGATCTATTGCATTTCAATCCGTTTTAGGTTTAGGGTTATGGTTAGGGGTGTGGAGGAAGGATATCTTTTTTTTTCACAAATGTAAATAAACCCAGGGACATATTCATACGGCACAGAATGTTTTTTTACCTCAAATTGGTTGGTTGAACTTGCAGAAATTGAAGAAAAAAACAACAAATATCTTACAAAGTATAGAATTTTCTCAATAAAGCCAAGAGAAAAAGATGTTTTATAAACACATTCTACCAGTATACGAAGTTTAAAATTTTTCCGTTACCGAGAAATTATGTTAAAAACTATACGTTTAAACCGAAAAGATCCTAAAAATTCAATTTTACTTAGAATTGTTCATATATTTCCTAACCGGTGAGACCAACGAGACAAAGATTTAGCTTCAACAGCTGCCGCTTAACGGATACGAAGAGGCAGCAGAAATTCATATCACGCGGCTGAAGAAAGAGTTATCACTTTTAACGTTGAAACAGAGCTTTTATACAAGGCAAGGCATTGAGCCATCTAGGGTAAATTTTTCTGAACTGGCAGAATCAAAATTAAATATATATAAGAAACCAAAAAAAAAAAAAAAACCATTTATCTCCAACTTAATGGCATTTATATTATTGCTGCTTCATGCATTACTACGTTTTCATTTTCGCATCCATTGTTTCTATCAATAGATACTATTATTTCTTTTTTAATCACTCCCATTATCTTATAATTCTTTATCATTTCATTCACAAAAACGGAAAATAAATTATAAACAAATCCTCATTGTTTACTTCTCAACTTTCTATTGTCCCCTATAATAACATTCTTCTCTTTGCAACATAGCACCTTTCATTGTTTCAGTGTTGTTATATTATTACTTAGATTTTTTTCTCTAAATATGATTCTTGTTCTATATTTTCATTCCTTTAAAAATATGTATATCGAATCCCATATTCAATACGCACTATGTACATTTCATCCAGAATGCTCGCATTCAATCTCATTTCAGCCAAACATTTACATATTGTTTTTTCTCTTTCTACTTCTCTATTTGCACTATAACTTAATGAATGCTTCTGTGAAAATTTCTTAAGAAGTCTCCTGAAAAAAAAACTGTCAATAAGCTTGATGGTCTGTGGAATTGGTAGATTATCTATATTATCTAGGGAATGTTTCTGCTAAACGCCACAGCTGGGAATTAGAAAAACACACCGCCTCCTGTTATTATACATGTTTATCTTCATGTGTTACATTTAAAGAATGTTACACACGCACACATACAGACACATATTCATGTACATGTTTACATATACAGACAAACACGCGTGCACACACACATATATATGTATAATTACAAGTATGTATACATATATATTTACAAATATGTACACACAGATGTATGAGCGTTTGCGCATATATATATGTATACATATATATATATATGTGTGTATATATTTATTTATGTATATATATGCACATATGTATGCATGTTTTATATATATATATATATATATATATATATGTATGAGTGTGTGTGTGTGTAAGTATGTTTGTATACACATATGTATAGGGAGAAATTCAGTGAGAAACAGACACGCATAAGCTATATACAATATGTAAGGATTCTTTTATTTGGCCTACTCTATGCGACGATTAACAATAGATATTAGCGGCGTATTTTGGCATCTTATAGCATCTGCAGATGCGTATGTACGTAAGTACATATGTATGTATGCATGTATGTATGTATGTATGCATGTATGTATGTTGCATGTATGTACGCATGTTTTATGTATGTACGTAGGCATGCATGTATGTGTGTGTGTGTATATATATATATATATAAGTAGTTAAATGAATTATCCTAGTGTGGATAATTCGGTTAAACGATTCCCGGGTAGCAAATTCACGTCAGAAAAACACGGTTGAAGCCACAAGGGCAAGGGCAGAGATCACGTGCTTTCGTGTGGAAATTTGTGTTTCTTTTTTTAATACAAATAAATGAAAGAATATGCAGTCTTCGAAACATATGTCTAGAATAAAGGAATTTTGTTAAATCGTCGTTCAACTCCATTCTTTCATATATGTATATATATAAAATGATTTGATTGGTGACAGGAATAGAGCTCTTGATCTAAAATATTCATATGAAATTTTTTTCTGAAGTGGGCTGTATACGGATAAAGGCATGATGTCACATGTTTAGCGCCGGAACTTCGTTGACCTTTCTTCCCACAGCAGGGACTAACAAAAAAAGGGCCTCCCACCACATTTGCCATCAGCACAAATCTTGAAAACACCTCAACGCGAAAACTAGCGTGCAGTGATAAAAAAAATAGCGTGTAGACATAAAAGTAAAAGTGGGAGTATCTATAGCATCATCAAAATCTACATCACTAAATTCACTAAATAGAACTATCATAGTGGAAATAGAACTACCGTAGTAACAACAGCAACTATAACATGAACAGGAACAATATCGCCGAAATCAGCCATAGAATCCCTCCAACCTTAAGTTAGAACTACAAGACATAGCTCCATCCATTCAATTCAACCGGACATGTCCTGCAACGTGGGACTCTTACCTGAAAAATGAACTGATAAAAGAAAATATGAAAAACCCAACCATCGAAGAGACTTGCTTGGAGGGAAATACCAGTAGCAAAAGGAAATGGATGTATAACAATCCACAGTACAATCCAAACAAATTAAAGAAAACACACCAGTAAATCTAGCAAAGCGATATTATAATTTAATTTATTATAAGTATGCTCATAGATACATACAGCAGAGAATTAACAACTGCCATCAGTACATAAATATTGCACACAATGATTACAATACATGAACAAATACCTTAGTGTAGGACAAAATTCGTGACGGACGAACTGTAGGCAGAAAATTCACTGCGGGCTAGCTAGGAAGTTGACCAGCATCAAGAAAAGAAACTTCCAGAAGGAGAAGCAAAATATAATAATATCAGCAGTCAGTGTGAAACGAATCTGAATGTACTAAACAGAAATAACTGGCGATTTAAGCCCTGATGTACAGAAAGTAATAAACCTTTGATAAATGTATTCTTGTCTCTACTAGATTGTTTGCTTAAACAAAGCTATAATAGCAACACAAATACACAGAGAAATAGCAAAATCTAAATGCAAATTAATCGTGCAAAAATGGGAGAATTTCCTGTGTAAATTATCAATCAATTGTGTGCGACTCATAAACCCATAAACCCCGCTCCATACACTTTCTGCAATTCTGTGTAGGCCTCTGAGCAGGTATTGCCATGACAACTTTCTCTGCCATGGTCAATGCGAGGATCACACGCTACACACCTTTTTTCCAAGCATTGCTGTAAATCGCAGAAGTGAGCTAGACCGTAAAAACTCAATTCGAATGCACAACAGAGCTAAAAGTCAATCTTTGTCAAGCAGCTTTACTCTGCATATATTAACTACGTTAATATGGCAACAGTCCGGATATTTATTGATCAATTTCTCGATATATAACGAGATTCTTTCATTTTCCGTCAACCAAATCCACTCTCAGGGCTTTAGTCTGCCCGAAACTATGGTGAAAGATACCATCCGAAGTTTCCACACAATAGGACCTGAACCCAGTACCATGTGGTTGGGAAGTGAGTTTCTTAGAACACAGTCGCACCTGTACCTATTTGTGGGTCATATAAGAAAAGAAACAATTTTTTCATCGCTTAATTTTTAACACATTTCTGTGAGGAATTGTAATCTACAATTCTATTAGCCATTCGCCTTAGGAAATACATTTTTAAACCAGATTTAATGTGAGGAAGCGAATTGCTTTCTGCATTTCACAAAAAGAATTGACTGAATGCTGCTTTTTCCAAGAATATATTACAATCTACTTGACCATTCTCTACTGCTATAATGTCTGTAATAGCCTGACTATCTAACTATATTGAAAGCAGCAGTATTTGGCGAAACCTTGCTTAATATTTTTTTCACAACCATCCCATTGGTGATTGCTGTATCAAATTTCGTTAAAATGGATCTCTAAGTTAATACAAGATTCTTTTAAATGCAATGAATAAGTTATGCAGATAGATGTTTATATTTGCATTACGCCATAAAACAGCTTTTAAACTTGGCATTGATATTTTTCTCTTGGAATTCCCATCTTTATAATACCTGCCTTTCAAATAAACAAGCAATAGGTCTATTAATGTCTTGTTAGTGGTAGAGTAAACCATCCCCTTTATAAGGAAATTGCTGAATCAAAGTTTTGTTTCCTATTGTAATTCAGTGTTACATATTCATGCACTTGTTTTACAAACAAGACGCGAGAAACGCCACATTTTAGTCAACAGTTCTGTAGCCCATACAGAATGACTTAAACCCTCTCAGTGAAAAGTGTTTCACCTTTACTATTTTGTGGTTCATAATCAGAAATTAACGATGATCCAAAAATAAGCTTTATAGATTTTGGCAATTTTGTTTTACCATGTAAAGCTGTTGAAGAAGGAAAACTGCATCAAAGTCCAAGGTCCATAATAATGTTTTCAGGCCCTTATAATGGTTTGCCACAAGAGCAGCAATTTTGAGGGAGGGGATGAGTCGATTTCATCAAGCCTACATTTTAAGTGCTACTTATTTTTTCGACCCCGAAAGGATGTAAGGTAAAATCAACCACGGCGGTATTTTAACTCCGAACGTTAAGCATTTCGTCCTGAGCGCTAACGATTCTTCCATCTCACTGCCTTTTCTCAAGCAATTATAATGAGAAAACGTAATAAAGAAATTACGGAGATGTACTTGCATAGCAAGTGAGATGCAGCAGGGAATTTTGTCTGTGAACAGGTCGCAGTCTCAAAGCGACGAAAATATTTTCACAAATTAAATTTAAATGTTGAAGTGAATCTAACGGTTTTTGTGTGTTTCTTAAATGGCTTATAAACACCTTCCACGCTACAATTGTTTGTAATCAAGAAAATTGTTTGTAAAAAATGTTTCTCATACAAATTCAGACACCCTAGCCAATGTCTGGTATAACATTGATCCTTCTACATTATTTTCAACCTGAGGATAAGAAAAAGTAAACTTGAACTTTGCACACCTGTTCAGAAGACATAACACAAAATATGGGCGAAATGCGCAAAACACGTAAAAGATACACATATTGGGAATAGCTTTAGTGTTGATTTATGAAGTTGTTATATTGTGTACCACTGTAGAGAAAAGCAGTGAAATAATCAAAAGGGTAATTTGGTCCCGTGATGTCAACATGAATAAGCAAATTTTAATACGTTGCAAAACAGAAGACACAGTTTAACTGCATTACCGTGCAGTTAGTGAAGAGAAAAAAGTCATTTGATTGGTTGGTAGGGCAGAGCTGGTTTAATGGGATTCTTTTTCTTTCTTTTTTTTTTGTTTTGAGAAAGAAAAGCACTTATTGAGTGGCGGACAGGTGCAGCGATTCCTGCTTACAGTTTTCACAAGAGGCCCATCAGGTGCAGTGTTAGCTACGCCATCGATGTCGGCCGGACGATTTGCATATTCTCATACTCAACATCCAACAACACCGAAGTAAAACATCAAGAGACTGAGGAAACCCTTCTCAAAATTAATATCAAATAGTCATTTGACTGCGGCCATGCTGGAGCTCTACCTTTCGTCGAACAAATCGAACCCAGGATTTATTTTTTGTAAACCTTGTACTTATTCTATAGGTTTCATTTGCCGAACCGAAAAGTTAAGGGGACGTAAACACACCAACATCAGTTGTCAAGCGATGGTGGAGGGGGAGGGACGATATTTTTTCAGTTTCCGTCTACCTGGTACACTCACAAGGCTTTGGTCGGCCTGAGGCTATTGTAGAAGACAATTTCACAATGTACCATGCTGTGGAACCGAACCCGGAACTACACTTCTAAAGCAGTATAGTATTTGTTGATAATAGCTTTCTTTTAAAAACATGAAGATTTCTGAATATTTCTTTCTTGTTTTCTTTCTCTTTTTTCTTGATCGTCGGTAACAACTTCTGCCTGTTGTTACTGAAAACTCGCGTGTTTCAGGAGGTGTTCAAAGTTGAAGACAAACCATTTCAATCCATTATTTAAGGCGCATTGTGTTGTTAAGCATTTTAACGCTTGTAATTTCGTTTATCTCTCCTTTCTCAGAAGAATTTATTTCGTTAATTTTTCTCAGAAGGTGGTATATACAGTCATTTGGTTTTTATTATGGTCTTCAATACACAAAATATATGTTCCATACCGTAATACACCCTTCAGATGTGATAGGCTATTTTGGTGACATTAATCTTCTGTAAAGACGAATTGTTTATTTAATCGTACGGTTTGTATTTCCATGTGTATACAAGCGTATTAGAAATCGTTTTAACTTAAATATATTAAAGGATATCGACACACTATGAAGATGGGTTTCACTTTATAAATTGCTTTCCACATCCCTTACTTTTCCTTAGTATTTCAGAGAGGATTTTTTTTTTAAATACAGTTTCCTATCCCCGGTAGATACAATCGCTTGTCCTGTGACTTCATTAGTTCACGATTATACATATACATATAGGCTGTGTGGTAAGTAGTTGGCTAACCAACCACATGGTTCCAGGTTCAGTCCCACTGCGTGGCATCTTGGGCAAGTGTCTTCTGCTATAGCCCCGGGCCGACCAATGCCTTGTGAGTGTATTTGGTAGACGGAAACTGAAAGAAGCCTGTCGTATATATGTATATATATATATATACGTATATGTGTGTGTGTGTTTGTGTGTTTGTCCACCTAGCATTGCTTGACAACCGATGCTGGTGTGTTTACGTCCCCGTCACTTAGCGGTTCGTCAAAAGAGACCGAAATAATAAGTACTAGGCTTACAAATAATAAGTCCCGGGGTCGATTTGCTCGACTAAAGGCGGTGCTCCAACATCGCCGCAGTCAAATGACTGAAACAAGTAACAGAGTAAAAGAGAAAGAGTAAATAGTATACTCTCTATGGAATATCGAGGATTTCTAGCAAAGACTTAAGCTAGGTTTATTTTGCAGCCATGATATATAGGCCGAGAGTTTGTCATGATCTTAGCGCTCATAGTATCTACGTTATTATCTTTTTATTGTTATTTTCTTTGGTAATATTAATAATACTAGCATTATTGTTAACAATATTGATAACATTTATTTCACTACCAACGTACATTTTATGAATTTTATTTGATGTTTTCTTTCGTTGTTATGCATATAACAACAGGAAGTAGATTGTCTTTTTAATATATGTTGTTACAAAAGAGAACACTGCAACATCAATATCAAGCCACAATAAAGGAATAGATGGGTGAAAAATGAATCAACTTAAACGTTGTCCGCTGCTATATCAAATCTGTTTTTATAACTGTATCCTATCCATGGTGATGATCAATTTATTGATATTGGAAACAGAACCATCCATTCCCCACATGAGCAAAACATGTTAGAAGTCCAGTTTGAAAAGGGTGAGTGTTACACTATATTTAGTACAGCTGAATAGAGGGAGAAATATTGTATTGATATTAATAGAAATAAAGATAACATTTCTAATGATTGTAATACTAATATTATTGTGGTTATGACAATAGCAATGTTAATAGTGTCGATATTAGCTCTACTGAAATTTATAGATGAAAGTTATAGATACTAAGTATCTCGTAAAAGTCTAACAACACCTGATATAAAAATTTAACGAAATCCCTGTGAGATTTAGTCGAAAACTGACAGTACATAAGAAGAATTCTATTTATTATCAATAGCTTCCGAACTTACACAGATTAAGGTAAAGTAACTCCTATGATAAGCATAGAGTTTGTAGAGAAAAAAGTTGCTTTTATATTCCACCAGCGATTAAAGAACGCTAAACGTAATAATCTACAATGAGTTATTCAACATAACACCAAATAAATCAATAGCGAGTGATAAATATGAGATAAACGATATCATAGAAACATATGAGTTACCAAGTTATAAAGATTAGATGCATTTGGGGAACAAGTTTCTAAAAACACATTTTAGTATAACAATGGCAATAATTAATAAGTAATATATGAAGCCATAACAGTACTTGAAAAAAACTATCTTCCAAGATCATGGAGATAGCTGATATGATACTGTCTTGGAAGCTGGTTTCGGCAGCATCAGAACTAGGAAAGTCGTGGCATTAACAGCACGCATAATTTTTTTCTTTATGTTTGTAGTTGAATATTCTCTTCTGTTCTATAACATCAAACTTTTAACAGTATTTTGAACATTTCGGATCAAGTATTTAGATACCTACTTAATGAGCAACTGAAAATAGACTAATACCTGACCCATTACATATCTACGGGGCCATAATATGTAAACTGGTTTCTAAAATATTATTCAATAATAATCGAACATTTACACAAACAAAATATAGTTGTTCAGTAGAAGCCACCTATACCCAACTTTTACAGAACGATTGATGAATTCCTTATTCTCAATACCGTACCTTATAACTCAAAAGTACAATGAAATAAAACAATTTTGCAAATTATATAGGATGAACTTGAGGCCAGACCCAGACTTCTCTTTCATATGAATTTCATTAAATTGTATGATACAACTCAATACTATCAAGTAATATAGCTGTAACATTAGAATATCATTCGAAGAAAAAGACGTAAGGCTGTAAATTACTTTTATATCAACACGCTCGCGAGTGTATGTACACGTGTGTTTTTGTTTGCTTAATTGTGTGTTTGCTTAACTGTGTGTGTGTGTGGGAAGGAGAATGTATTTTTGGAAATTTAACCATATAAATGCAGTAATGTCCGTGAGTGCTGAGAGCTGAAATAACCGTAGCACCTAACAATGTCATTTTCCGGTGCAGCAAAAATTGAGGCTAGAGCGATATCTCCATTGGAAATAACGATAATCAAAACCAAACAATTTAGTTCTCAGAAAGCAATTAATAAAACCAGTTATTATGTTTCACTTCACAACAGCAGCAGAGATATGTAATCTCGGCACAACGTGCTTTCCGATCACGGTGTTTGATTCAAGGGTGACAACTTCACGTGACAAAGGGAATGCAAAAGGAACTGACTAGCGGCAATTGATTTCCCTATCAGTACAAGACCTGGAATATAGGGAAAAACGGCTTGACTATTATCTATTTTATCAACTCCATAAGCAATAGCCAAGTATTTCTATATACACAGAGATATTTATTCGTATGTGGAAATTTCTAATATAGTGACAAAGTAAATGTTTGTCGGCGAGAAAACCATAAATTTTAGTTATATAGACAGGATAACAGAAAGTGATGAAAATATAGTAAGTAGCATAATTTAAACCTATTCTGAATGAAGATATTGCGATAAGTTTCGATGGGGTGTGCATTTTGTTCAAAAGGTATAAATTAACAAATAAATTAGCGATTAAGTTTTAAATATGAATATTTTAAGACATTTACAACCACTAATCTACGATCAAAGTTAATTTATAATTCCTATTTATTTATAGACTCGATATCTGATTGCAAATCTCTTGTCGCATTATATTTAATTCTTAACTGCATAGTCATAATCTATAAATATTAATATTATTGGTATTCGGTCTTATAAACGTTGAATTTATGTGTGATACTTGAATATGTTAGATAGAATAATTACGTTGTCTTCGTCTGACCTCTCATCATTTTGAATGAATCGTAGGTGTGACGTCGTGATATACAGCGTATGGTAAGCATATTCAAACGCAAGCCTTCAAACAATTGCTTTAAGAAGAGAGAAAATAGGATAGGATGAAGAAAATAAAAGGGGCTAAAGGGAAAGAATCAATGTCAACACAAGACTGGTAATGTATTTATCGACTACAAATGTGCGGGACGCCTTTAATGTCTCAGCCGATCGGCAGAACCGTCACTGAAGACGAAGGGTTATATGATCAATATACATAGGTGTATATATTTATCTATATGGAGTATATATATATATATAATGTCCGTGAGTGCTGAGAGCTGAAATAACCGTAGCACGTAACAATGTCATTTTCCGGTGCAGCAAAAAATGAGGCTAGAGCGATATCTCCATTGAAAATAACGATAATCAAAACCAAACAATTTAGTTCTCAGAAAGCAATTAATAAAACCAGGTATTATGTTTCACTTCACAACAGCAGCAGAGATATGTAATCTCGGCACAACGTGCTTTCCGATCACGGTGTTTGATTCAAGGGTGACAACTTCACGTGACAAAGGGAATGCAAAAGGAACTGACTAGCGGCAATTGATTTCCCTATCAGTACAAGACCTGGAATATAGGGAAAAACGGCTTGACTATTATCTATTTTATCGACTCCATAAGCAATAGCCAAGTATTTCTATATACACAGATATATATATATATGGTGGGGTTGTGTTAACCGCACGTGGAGAAATGTTAAGATAGGAAAATAGATATATTTATAATTTTTCCTCTCCTATATATATATATATATATATATATATATATATATATATATATATATATATGTATATATATGTATATGTATATATTCATATCTATCTATCGGTGTATTTATCCATATATAACACACACACACACACATATTGTTGTATCTCGGGATGGTCATTTTATTAATTTTTTAAACAAATAAACACACGCACTATATATTTTTTCATCACTCGTTTATTGCTGTTATTTTATAATCCCACATCACTGATATGAAGGAAACAACGATACGGGAGTATGAGGAGGGAGAGAAGATCCTCAATGCTCATATGATGGTGTGGTGAAACATCGTTGGCTCAAAGAAGCGCACGGCAACATCTTCCGGGCCATCAACAACGGCATCCCAGCGCTGTATAGGTTGCGAAAGGATCATAAGGTGTCCACTGACCTAGTGACAGGTCCACCGACGAGACTGGTCTGCGGAGCCAATGTTGCCAAGGACTACCGGATCTCCTACTTCTCAATGATCATACGCCTTGTGATAAAAATGTCCTCAGATGTATGTGACAGCATAGAGGACATCCCCAGCTGAATCAATGAGTGCAAGCATACCCACGGCCTGACGGCATGCATAATAGGCAGTATCGAGATAGTGTCCCTATACACATCATTTGATGTTGATTTTGCCGTGGAGAATTGTGTGGCGGCGATCAGCTAGAGTGATGTCGATTTTCGTGGTGTGAACACTTAAGAACTAGACCTCCTCCTAGGACTGACGTGAGACAATGATTACTTAGATAAACATGACCTTAGTTGTTTCTGCCCCACTAGATTGATAAGAGGTAGACCCCCACTACTATAACTTCTATGTCCAAGAAAACCCCCAAAGAGAGATGGACCGGGTGGACCAGAGCTATAACGATCTTCCGAAAATGATAATCAGATAAAAAAGATGGTCACACATGCGGTGGGCGTGAGTACCGAGACCACACTAAAGGGCCATATATTTAAATTTAATAATAAGATATAAACCCAAGATGAAGGTGCAGCAATGGCTGTCAGTATTACTGGTGATGTGGCTAACCTATTTCTGGTATGGTGGGATAGGAGTTTTAAAATGAAATTAGCAGAGAACTCCATAAACCAAACGATGTACTTCCGCTATGCGGATGATATCAGCATGGTAGCCAGAGCATCCCTAAAAAATAATGTTGATGATCTAAAAGATAACAACAAGGAGAGCATCCTGCAAGTAGCGACCTCCGTACACTACAGTATAGAAATAACGATAGACTACCCTAGTAAGTATCCTAACCATAAATTACTCGTTTTACACAACGAACTCTCGAAAGAAACGAAGAACGGTAAAGTCCAGACCCTTCACTCTCATTAAGCCAAACCCATGGCCTCTAAGTACCTTATAGAATTGGAAAGGCACATACAACATTTATTTTACCGCATGCAGTTCTCTGGCTACAACTGATGGGACAGGATTAGAATGTACAAAGAAACCAGAACTAAGTACAAAATTATCATAGGGAGTGATTCTAAGGGGATCTGCCCGCTGTACAGGAGTAAATCCTGGAACACCACGGAAAGGACCAGTAATAAGATTAATAAAGCGAACACTTAGTATGACAACAAAAAATACCAGTGTGTCATGTTCGTTGTTGCAACCCCTGGCGTCGAACTAGCACACCTTATTAGAAAAAATTCAAGTAAGGCTATGAATCTATGAATTAAATCTATGAATTAAAGTAAATCTATAAATTGAAGTAGAGAGGCCTAACACCCTTTAAAATCCATGATTTGCAATACCTATCCCTTTGATAAGTCCCTCTGTACTGTGTAAAATTGTGTTGTATGTATGATGAACCCACAGGTTAACAGTAAGATTAGGAATGTAGCGCATAGCTTACGATGAACTGAGGGACGGTGCAGAAACATGTCAACTCCCTACAGAGGAGGGACTGCACGCAGCATAAGAGAGCATAAGACATAATATAAATATATAAAACTATATAAAGGACATGAATGCTTGCGAAGTGAACGCACGCACAAACGCAAACACATACACACATGAAACCACATGGACGGCCATATGACGTCAACAAACCAACTAACACGGTCAGCCGCAGCGGCGGTGCCCACGAGGGCAATCAAAATAACAACTACCACAATGGCAACACTAAGGACTAACATATTTGGAAGCACTCCGGTTACGACGATGAGGGTTCTGGTTGATCCGATCAACAGAACAGCCTGCACGTGAAATTAACGTGTAAGTGGCTGAGCACTCCACTGACACGTGTACCCTTAACGTAGTTCTCGGGGATATTCAGCGTGACACAAGAGAGTGACAAGGCCGGCCCTTTGAAATACAGGTACAACAGAAACAGGAAGTAAGAGTGAGAGAAAGTTGTGATGAAAGAATACAGCAGGGACCGCCACCACCCCCTGCCGGAGCTTCGTGGAGCTTTAGGTGTTTTCGCTCAATAAACACTCACAACGCCCGGTCTGGGAATCGAAACCACGATCCTACGACCGCGAGTCCGCTGCCCTAACCACTGGGCCATTGCGCCTCCACTAACATACATACACAGAGGAATACAGGAACTGTACCTTTCTCTTTATTTTTCTCAGGTCTTAGGACACAATAGAGAGGTTGGAGCTAAGGGGGAGGCAGCACTGCTGCTAAACTCTATGACACACACACACAAGTATACACACACAGAAACACACACCCGAGCGCGCGAGCAGACAGACACACATACACATAAAAGCACAAGCAATGAATGCAGACATAAGGATACACGTCTTAGAAGAACAGAACGGAGTAAGTGGAGCAAGAACACATATGAGGGAAACAACGATACGGGAGTATGAGCAGGGAGAGAAGATCCTCAATGCTCACATGATGGTGTAGTGAAACATCGTAGGCACAAAGAAGCGCACGGCAACATCTTCCAGGCCATCAACAACGGCATCCCAGCGCTGTATTGGTTGCGCAAGGACCATAAAGTGTCCACTGACCTAGTGACCGGTCCACCTAGCAGGCTTAGCAGGGTGGAGGTGCTTGTCTCCCCTTCTAAACATAAGGACACAGGAAATTTGTCAAAGCCGACAGGAAGCGTTGATGCTTCCTAGGGCTAAATAGCACTGGTGTGATTCCCTTCATATATATATATATATATATATATATATATATATATATATATATATATATATATATATAGAGAGAGAGAGAGAGAGAGAGAGAGAGATAGATAGATAGATAGATAGATAGATAGATAGTAGATAGATAGATAGATAGATAGATAGATAGATAGACAGATAGATACGTACACGCATAATAACTTACACATGTACCTATGCACTCTTAGAAGAATGGAACTCAATTACAGAAAAAATAATTGCTGCATTGATATACTAATTACTGGATTGCCATGTATTATGAAGAATGCTAGCAATTACCTGCCACACACACACCTACACACAGACACAGGCTAAACACTCGTACATATATATGTATATGTTTTATTATTTCATGTAAAAGGAGACATCAGTGTGACACTTTCCCGCCGACTGACTTAAATACAAACACATATGTGCATATATATTTTACATATATATATGTATGTATGTATGTTTAAATATTTGTTGTGCAAGATTTTTTATGTGAAGTCGTGTGTTGAAACAGATATTGTTATATTTCGGAATGGTCATATTGCCAGTTTAGCCAATAAAAACACACGCACTATATATTTGGTGTTATTTTGCTTCAGTGATATTTATTTTTTACATTAATCTTAATCTTATTTCGGCCAAAGTTCTTTCGTCACACTCCTGTGACCGCATCAGTGGTCCTTTGTTTTCTTCTCACTTACTTGTGTCTCTCCTTACTAACCGTCAGCCATTTTGTATTTCTATTGTATGTCTTCATTTGCGCATGCTTATATCTCTATGTGCGTCTATGTTTATTTAGTGTGTGTGTGTGGGGGGGATGCCTGTAATATTTGTATCTTCTGGTTATATACATTCTTGTAATTTGTAATTTGTATTTTGTTTTTGTTGTTGTTGCTTTTGTTCTAATTTTGTTCATGTGTTTACAGCCACCCATTATTATCATTACATATGCTTGTATGTATGTATAACAACAATATAGTAATAATAATAATAAATCTATTTGAAAAAAAAAATATATATATATATATATACATATATATATATATACATATATACACACACACATATACACATACATACACATATACATATATAATTTATTCATTTTCTTTCTATTTCTTTAATTACCTGTATTTATTATGTTGCAGGATCCACTATCGTCATATGTTGTGGTGTGCGCTATTGCTCCATTCTAGTTTCTATTCAGGCTAGGTTTTTTTCAATAGATTTATTATTATTATTACTATATTTGTTATACATACATACAAGCATATGTAATGATAATAATAGGTGGATGTAAACACATGAACAAAATTAGAACAAAAGCAACAACAACAAAAACAAAATACAAATTACAAATTACAAGAATGTATATAACCAGAAGATACAAATATTACAGGCATCCCCCCCCACACACACACTAAATAAACATAGACGCACATAGAGATATAAGCATGCGCAAATGAAGACATACAATAGAAATACAAAATGGCTGACGGTTAGTAAGGAGAGACACAAGTAAGTGAGAAGAAAACAAAGGACCACTGATGCGGTCACAGGAGTGTGACGAAAGAACTTTGGCCGAAATAAGATTAAGATTAATGTAAAAAATAAATATCACTGAAGCAAAATAACACCAAATATATAGTGCGTGTGTTTATATTGGCTAAACTGGCAATATGACCATTCCGAAATATAACAATATGTATGTATGTATATATATATATATATATGTATGTATACATTTACGTATATATGTATGTACATATATATTTATATTGACATAAACATACATATATATGTGTAGTATTTGTGTGCCTGTGTGTATGTATACATATTACATCCATATATATATATATATATATATATATATATATATATCACAATCAGGAACGGCCATAATAGGCCATTCACCCACTAGAAATAACAGCCAAAGCTTCAACAACCGCAATAAACATCAATCCGTAAACCAGGAGAAAATTAAAAAACATTTACCCTGTAATTTCTTATACGATGCACCGTTTCATCTACTGTTTAATGGTAAACTAACCTGATTAAATTAAATCAAGCCAATCTTCCATAGGCCCTTAGATTCATCAGTAAGAAATAGCCAAGTCGGAACAGATATTTTCACGAGGCATTTCCGACCCTGCCTCGGCAATATCTGACCTAAAATTTTCAAATCATCGCACTCGCGCCAAATTTATCGGCAGCAAATAAATATAAGCCGTCGATTCCATTACGGAATTAACCAGAAAATTCATAATTAATCAATATAGGGCCTATGGAAGATTGGCTTGATTTAATTTAATCAGGTTAGTTTACCATTAAACAGTAGATGAAACGGTGCATCGTATAAAAATTACAGGGTAAATGTTTTTTAATTTTTTCCTGGTTTACGGAATTGATGTTTATTTGCGGTTGAAGCTTTGGCTGTTATTTCTAGTGGGTGAATGGCCTATTATTGCCGTTCCTTGATGTGATGTTGAACTTAAATATGGTCTATGACTATTTAATTTTTTCCCACTAGGCCGCTGGTGGCAAAAAAATTCTACAAAATTTTCTGCCACCCTATATTGATTAATATGAATTTTCTGGTTAATTCCGTAATGGAATCGGCGGCTTATATTTATTTGCTGCAGATAAATTTGGCGCGAGTTCGATGATTTGAAAATTTTAGGTCAGATATTGCCGAGGCAGGGTCGGAAATGCCTCGTGAAAATATCTGTTCCGACTTGGCTATTTCTTACTGATGAATCTAAGGGCCTATGGAAGATTGGCTTGATTTAATTTAATCAGGTTAGTTTACCATTAAACAGTAGATGAAACGGTGCATCGTATAAGAAATTACAGGGTAAATGTTTTTTAATTTTTTCCTGGTTTACGGAATTGATGTTTATTTGCGGTTGAAGCTTTGGCTGTTATTTCTAGTGGGTGAATGGCCTATTATGGCCGTTCCTTGATTGTGATGTTGAACTTAAATATGGTCTATGACTATTTAATTTTTTCCCACTAGGCCGCTGGTGGCAAAAAAATTCTACAAAATTTTCTGCCACCCTATATTGATTAATTATGAATTTTCTGGTTAATTCCGTAATGGAATCGGCGGCTTATATTTATTTGCTGCCGATAAATTTGGCGCGAGTGCGATGATTTGAAAATTTTAGGTCAGATATTGCCGAGGCAGGGTCGGAAATGCCTCGTGAAAATATCTGTTCCGACTTGGCTATTTCTTACTGATAAAATCTAAGGGCCTATGGAAGATTGGCTTGATTTAATTTAATCAGTTAGTTTTCCATTAAACAGTAGATGAAACGGTGCATCGTATAAGAATTACAGGGTAAATGTTTTTTTTATTTTCTCCTGGTTTACGGAATTGATGTTTATTTGCGGTTGAAGCTTTGGCTGTTATTTCTAGTGGTGAATGGCCTATTATGGCCGTTCCTTGATTTGATGTTGAACTTAAATATGGTCTATGACTATTTAATTTTTTCCCACTAGGCCTGGTGGCAAAAAAATTCTACAAAATTTTCTGGCACCCTATATTGATTAATTATGAATTTTCTGGTTATTCCGTAATGGAATCGGCGGCTTATATTATTTGCTGCCGATAAATTGGCGCGAGTGCGATGATTTGAAAATTTTAGGTCAGATATTGGCCGAGCAGGGTCGGAAATGCCTCGTGAAAATATCTGTTCCGACTTGGCTATTTCTTACTGATGAATCTAAGGGCCTATGGAAGATTGGCTTGATTTAATTTAATCAGGTTAGTTTACATTAAACAGTAGATGAAACGCATCGTATAAGAAATTACAGGGTAAATGTTTTTAAATTTTCTCTGGTTTACGGAATTGATGTTTATTTGCGGTTGAAGCTTTGGCTGTTATTTCTAGTGGGTGAATGGCCTATTATGGCCGTTCCTTGATTGTGATGTTGAACTTAAATATGGTCTATGACTATTTAATTTTTTCCCACTAGGCCGCTGGTGGCAAAAAAATTCTACAAAATTTTCTGCCACCCTATATTGATTAATTATATATATATATATATATACGCACATATATAGATAATAAAATGTTAGTCTAAAATTAATGTTCGTTTGAAAGCATAATATGGAAGTGTCATCCTGTGTCCTTACGGAAATCTAAAGTCATTCAAACAAATTATTAACGATATGACATAATGCCAGTAGCTATATTGTTTTTCTTAGTGCAAATTTTTTTTTTTACATTAGTAATTCCCTGCCGTTATGGTAACCAGTTGGATGGGTGCAAACTTAATTCTGCCATAAATTGGTTTGATTCATATTAAAGTGATTGCGAGTTTAAATCCACTACACTGCCATATTTTCCATTTGCACTTTACAAGATCTTTGTGATTATAAATTGGTAGACGTAATATAGACTTATGTTGAAGATTCTTGGAAACATGTTTCTTGTTAAATGATGGTGGACTCCATCAAGCTCTATTTAACTCCTCCAACTGTTACTATTTTAAAACTTAGCCTACCGAATATACTTTTAAAGTAATTCAAACCCTGCCTGTATACCACATAATCGTAGACACTTTTCTATCTACTCATACTGTAATTTCTGATACTGTAACAGTAATTATAGGCACTTCCTTTCCTTATTTCACAGCATCATGTCAAAATCGGTTATTGCTTTTATTCCATTGTTTGCCGCTAGCACCACGCTATCAATCAACACTACTTTTATATGTGTTGAGGTGAGGCTGCATTTCTTTTTTTTTGTGAGAGATGTTTCAGAGATATTGTGAGAGATGTTTCAGAGCAAAGTTTTTGGGAGAAGAGGTGGCTGATTAGACAACCAGGGAAGAAAATAAGAATTCATATTGATTCTATTTTATTTGTTTCAGTCATTTGAGTGCGGCCGTGCTGGAGCACCGCCTTTAATCGAGCAAATCGACCCCAAGACTTATTCTTTGGAAGTCTTGTCTTTATTCTATCTTTTGCCGAACCGCTAGGTTACGAGGACGTAAACACTCCACCATCGGTTGTCAAGCGATGTTGGGGGCACAAACACAGACACACAAATATACACACACACACATACATACAAACATTTATATATATATATATATATATATATATATATATATATGACGGGCTTCTTTCAGTTTCCATCTACCAAATCAACGCACATGGAGTTGATCGGTCCGAAGCTTTAGTAGAAGGCACATGCCCAATGTGCCACGCAGTGGGACTGAACCCAGAACTATATGGTTGGTAAGCAAGCTACTTACCACACAGCCACTCCTGTTGATCTATATTGGGATGTACGATTTCGCCTCAAGAAAAATTGTAAAATTTGTACCATAGATTCACAACAACTTGCTACTCTGTATAGTAAGATTTCCCAATACACAAACAGCGGTAGTGATTTCATTAAATATATTATTTCTTGTTTTATAGTAAGTATTATTAAATTTAGAAAATCTGCCTAGAAAACTACGTCTATTCAAGAATAGAACCTAAATATAGAATGCAAAATGTAACCTATTTGTGTTACTCTTTGATGAAACTTGTTACGACATTCACCTTGACGTTTGGGCATGGAGAATCAGATATTTTATGAGCATTTTTCAGACAATTACTTCACTGGTCTCAGTATCCAGCTAAATTAATTGATAGGTATTCGTCCCATATTTCAGCTGAATTAGTGTTGATAGAAAACAATTTCCTGTAAAAAGAAACAAGAAAATCCCCTAAAAAAATAAACGCATGTTCCAATTTGCAGAACTATTCAAACTAAGCTGACGATAAAAGAAATAAATAAAAACACCAAACGTAATGAAGCGTTGAGA
>NC_043008.1:61790074-61840074 GCF_006345805.1 Octopus sinensis
GCCCTCGTTTCTTGATTAAAAGAAGTTATATTTGAATGGACGCACAGGGCATTTTACAGAAATTCTGGCCTACTTTAATATTCCGTGTTCAAATCCTGCAAAAATATATTTTGGTAGATGTCCTTATAGTAATAGAAAATTTCGAGTCACTTATAGGGATGGAAAGAAATAAGCTACTGTGCTGTCAGCAAACAGATCATATTTATGCCAATATAATGTATGCGCATTATTATCGTAGGCAAGTTTCACTAGGTAATCATCGCCCGTCTGTGAAATACATTAAGTGAGAAACTAAGTTCTTGGTTAAAGTTTTCCTAATTGTTTGTCTTGAAAGTGTTATTTTCTATGGAAGTGGTATGTTGATTAAGAAGATAATAATATTCAACTCACATTCCAATTTTCTCTGTGTTTCGTCGAAGAGGTTTACTAAATTCCCCTATGTTTTGGGACATACTAACAGATAAAATGCACCATCTAAGTTATATGATACTGACATTTCACCAAGTACAGGTAGAGTAACTTGTTACCTGACTAATCTTCTCCAATCCATAAAATTCTTCTAGAAATAATTAACGGCTTCATATGCATCGAAGTATATAATCCAAAAAGTGAATTAACTTCTGAAGGGATACAGTTTCTAAGTAATTTCACTGGTATCTGGGATAATTAGGGCAATCATCTTCTTCGTAGCAGTAACTGCTAGGTCATGAATTATTTACCTTGTTTAATTTATTCTAGCTTTAAACGTTATGAAATAGGAATCCTTATCGGAGCCCAGACATTGCATTCATAACGTAAAAGGTGCCATCATCAATTTTAGTCACACCGATTTGTCAATTAGCTTGATCAACCCACAAATTACATGAGCTCTGCATGTGTTCCATAATAATCTGCCTTCTCAAGGAATGTTGGTCATTATTATTCTAGTCCTGTCAATATACGACATTATCACCTTTATTTTAATTACATCATATTGCATGTCTCGAAGAACGAGTTGTGAATTGACGAATGGTACAGGATAAAATTCTTCAACAATTACAAACTTTTCCTGTCTGAAGCAACATATTTATGTGGGCGCGCGTGCGTATGTGTATGTGTAAGTGTGTGTTGTGTACGTTTATATATATATATACATATATATGTGTGTGTGTGTGTGTACGTATGCATATATATATACATTCACATGTATAAATACATATATATAAATATACATATACGTTTATATATATATATATATATATATATATATATATATATATATATATATATATATGCATACATATGCATGCATACACAAAGACACATACATAACCATATATATGTGTGTATATTAATGTTTCGTTTATGCCAATCAATACTAATAACGTGGTGATAAAACTCAATACATAGATGCATTTCGTCTTTCCGACTACCTCTAGATTGGAGATTTTCTTACTTTCTGTCTATCGCCAATTACAATTTACGTTTGGGTTCATACGGTCGTGCAGGTGTGGTTATAGTGGATAGGTGCAGGCGTGACTGTGTGGTAAGAAATTGCTTCCCAACCACATTGTTCTAGTTTCAGTCCCGATGCGTGGCACGTTGGGAAAATACTTTCCGTTATAGCCTTGGGCCGACCTTATTCTTGGGTGGATTTGGTAGACGGAAACTGAATGAAGCCTTTAGTATATATATATGTATATATATATCTATATATTACCCTTACCGGAAACCAAATCAAACATTGCAATATATAAACCTTTCATCTAATCATATAAAATTAATTCTCGGTAGTATTATTATGGATATCTCTATTAGATTCTCCAGCCTATCAGCTAACCTGAAGATCTTTAATGTACAAGGTCCATTTTATAATATAGCCCTAAAACCAAGCGGCTTTCATGACCATATTTTCTACATTCCTGATACCAAACTCAGACTCAAATTAGTCAATCTCACATCTGACATTAATATTTTCTCATTAATACGATTTCTGTCCTAAATTATAAATATATAAGAACACCTTTTAACTATACCAAACTTCATAACCTCATTTGAGTAACCGTAATAAAGATAGTCTCTCAATATCCGAACACCCTAATTTGATAAACCACTTTAAATATATAAAAAGAGAAATTATTTGGTTCACCCTCTCCGCATTTTCTCACAGAGTCAAACATTTATTAAAATTGTTCTATAAGATCCTGATATGAAATTTTCCTAAGCAACACAAATATCACAAATATTACTCTATATTTAACAAGTACTCTATAAAGTTATCTTATTCTACCAAACCGAATTTGGGATCTATAATTGCATCTATGTATAGAAATAAACTCCAACTTCAAAGCTTAGATCATCATAAGGTACACCATGTAAGTTCAAATATAATCAATAAAACAAAAAAAGGGTAAGTCTATCTAAATCTAAGCGGAATCAATCCCAACTGAACAACCTTAATAAATCTGCGTAAAATTAAAGATAGGAATGCAAAACCATTTTATAATTATAGGGTCCTCGATTTATGTCCGCACGCAGAATTCTAATTTATAAATGCAGTATGACAAATGACAAACATCAAATATGAGTATACGTAGGAAGCACTATAGATTTTAAGAGCCGATATAGAACCCATTTAAATTCTTTCAGTAAGCTAAACTATAAAAACTCAATGGCACTAGCTTGATACATACATGATTTAAAATTGTGACATCAATTACACATTATCTTGGTCTATTATAGATGACGCTTCCCCTTACAACACGATTTTGGGTCGTTGCAGAATGTGCGTAAAAGAATCATATACTATCCTACACCTGTATAACCCTATCGTATTATCGTTATTCATTCGTGTAACCACAGATATTAGTCAACATCCATGATACTTTTTAAATCTGAACGTACTCAACAATAGACTTACTAAGTTACGCAGCACAAGTTAACACGATTTTGCCTATAACACGATATGGCCAACATAAATTTTAATAAAGACACTAAGTAATGCAATTTTTACACCCATCAGCCTTCATATTGTCTTCCATGATTTGCAGAGATGTATTTGTCCTTCTATAAAAGCTTCCAGTTACCTCATTCATTAGCAATGAACTGAATGCATTGTTACTGTAAACATCCCTTTTTCCCTAATGAAGGATTCATTCTCTGAAAATGAATTATGAGATTCATTTATTAGTCGGAGGATTGAACCCTTCAAACGGCCGTAGGAATATTTTCTTTATATAACCTAAAATTTAGGTTATATATTTTCAATATATAACCTAAACTTTTCTCTTCACATTGATATTATATTATTACTATGTGTATACATTTATATATATATATATATATAATATATATATATATATATATATATAATATATATATATATATATATCCATATATATTTTAATCACTGGTATATTTTTATATGTATTTTAAATATATCAATGCATGTTTTTTGGACAATTTTTGTCTTCACTAAATCTGTATACATACGTGTTCTTTCTGGTTTATCTGATTTGAACTTTCTCTATCTCAATTTTTATAATCGTGTAACGTCTCAGGCTTGACTTGAGCACTTCTATTCAGTCAGAATTTTTCAAAAGAAATATATAACTATATATATATGTGTGTGTGTGTGAATGCATGCATGTATGTATTTATGTGTGTGTGTGTTTGTGTTTTCCCACACCATAGCTTGACAACCGACACCAGTTAATATGAAGGGTATATTGATTTAGAAATCGATATATAATAAATAAAAGACGATAAATAAGATGCCAGCGACAAGAACGGTGTCAGTGGCCGCGATGACAATGACCGTGGTGAAAATGAGCGTAGCTGATATGAGTAGCTGTGGGAGATGGCGGTGAGCATTATCTATTATAATAAATATGGATACACAGATTCTGACGCAAAATACTATTTAAGTCATCCATTTTATTTCCCTATTTTAATATATTTTATTTATTCAGGTTAATGGTAACTGTTCCACTCACCTCACTCTTTCTTGATGGTAATCATTTATGTTTTTTTACAACCAAAACGTCAGAGCGGACATTAAAATGAAATGGATTGGAAAATATAGATAATAAAAAGAAACATTAATAAATAGAATAAAATAATAAATAAATTTTGAACAATCACACGAACAATTTCATGCATGATTTCATTCAGATTTTTTCAATTTTTCAGGAAAAAAATATTATGTATATTTTATTATATTTTTGAAAATAAAAATGAACTGGATTTCAAAAGATACAAAAGTTTACGGCTGCTTGCGTAGCTGAGCGTCATTATGGATGTATTGAGCAATGTGAAGCAATGTCCAAACATGACTTCGAGATTGGAAATATAATTGAAAAATATAAAAATTTAAAATGCCTTTTAGTAGTTTATAAAATCATAAACTGGCATGGCGTGTTTAAGCAGTTTGTGGGTTCAGTCTTACTACGAGATACCTTTGGAAAATATCTTCTACTATAGCCTGGGGTAGACTAATGCTTTGTGAGTGGACTTGGTAGAACGAAATTGAAAGAGGCACGTCATATAGACGTGCGTGTGTTCGTGTGTATGTGTGTGTGTCTGCTTGTCTGTGTGTGCCTCTGTGTTTGTGTATGTGCATGTAAGTTTGTTTCCCACTACTGATTGATAACTATTTACGGCCCCATAAGTTAACATTTCGGCAAATGAGAACGATAAAATAACTATCAGGTTTAAAAAGGAAGCAAGCACTGTGGTAGACTAGTTGGACTAAAATGCCTTAATGTGGTAACCTAGCGTGGCCGCAGACTAATGAATGAAACAAGAAAAGATAAATGATTAAAGATAAAAATAAATAGACGGCAAGAAAATAATTGAAATTAGAAAAAAATCTCAAAAAGATATATTGTATAAAAAAAGTTGTACAAAATAAAAATGAAATAAGAACAAATAGAATCAAAAGATATATAGAAAATAATTATAAGTAACCGCGTATAGAATAATAAATCATACTCTCAAACATTTGACTGAAATAGAATTATAAATGTGTAAAACTATTTAAGTATAGGGGATTATTAATTAATCATGGATTTGAAATTTCGTTGTAAAGTCATGAAATATTGAGAAAATAATATGAGAAAGACATAGAGAAAGCGTGCGAAACAGTATAGTTACATACAAAAGTCTATAAGAATTGTGGTCTGATGGATTCTGTTGCACCCAGATAATTCGAAATTGCAGTGAAATTTTATTCTGAAACTCTGGCATGATGTGATGAATGCAAACACATTGGATAAGTAAATCCAGTGGACATTGGAACAGAAAATAGGAGTAGATGTGGTGCTTTTATTTAGGCCAGATTGCTAGTGAAACTGCAATCTATTCCAGTATCAGAATAAAATACAACACGGAAAATATATGAAACAAAGAAAGCAATTTAGATAATCATCGACTTTATTGATTTGTCGATAAGCAAGAGCTATCAATTAAGCTATGTTTATGTTTGTGTGTTTATGATATGATGTGAAAGTATACAGGGATGTAAATGGGAAGTCTATGAGAATAGTGCTGTGATGTGGGTACAAGTATGTATGTGTTTATAGTTGAAAATGAATTGGGTCTTCAAAGCATTTGCACTTTAATGACCGACACATCTCTAGTTATATGGTTTTTTAATTGAAAAAAATTCGAATAATTACAGATATAAATTTGTAAAAAGATAGAGAGAAAGAGAGACAAGTATCCATCGTTATAAGCATACGCAGAATGTTGCTTATTCATTTAGACATACAGTTTGCAAATACTATATGACAACACACAAACATCTCCAATACATATACATATATATATATAAGCATAGATATATTTATGCGTATATATTATTTATATTTATGTATATATACATACACAACATATACACAAAAATCACCTAACATATGCGAGTGTATAATAGAGCGAAGGGTGTGATGTTCATGAACGTTAGATCAGTCGTTCCAATCTCGGATTTCTGAGACAGTGTGTCCGTGAGTAAAGGTCAATATATTTTCTTGCTTCAGACTCAAGTGAAAATGCGCATAAGTTCTCGTGGAAGGGAGGTCCAATCTGCAAAGGACTGGTGTTAGTTCCAAAGAGGAGGAGAGGAACTAACACCAGTCCTCAGGAAACTCAGACACTAAATTACAAGACAAACTGAGAAAATTCAACATTGATGGATCTTTAAAAACGACACACATTTGTATATAAGAGTTTTTCTATTTATCTTTCTACCTATCTATCATTATATCTAAATCACTTTACATTCACACACACACAAACATATATGTGTGTGCGTGTTTGTGTGTATATATAAATGAATAAGAGAAGTGGATAAGGAGGTGTTTACTCCATTTGGTGACAGCTGTTTCGTAAACTTTTTCGGGTTATATCAGCAACGCTATATCACCCAACACGCATAGAAATAAAAGTATGTACAGAAATATACGTAAGTACATATAAATATATTGATGAAAATTAGCAGCATATACAGGAGGAATCGGAACGAATCAGCTTCAATAAAACATAAGAATTCTGATTTCTAATTAAACACGTAACTTTCCATAGAGCTACTTGACACATTCACGAGATTAAAACAACCCAAAATTCGTGTGTGTCTTTCACCATTTGTACTATTATTCCGAATGTCACATCACATATCTACAGGATTTGGATGTGACCCAGTGGTACGATTATCACATGACTTTAATATGCAATACCGGATAATTTACCAATAAAATCCATTACCTCATCAAGTAACTATCATGAACCAATAAATCTGTATTTCAAGTGATAGCAACTGGAACCATATTCCCTTTATAATAATGAACGAGTTTTAGAACAACGATCAGAAACGACGCAGAAACGATCCATGTTTCTGAAATCTCACACTTTTCTCAAAATAACATAAGTGTGAAATCGGTTAAGTGCATTAATATCAATTTAAACAAATTTCCTTATCTACTCAATCTGTGTCTATAGCTTCTATTTCATTTTATTCTGTTTGTATGGACAAGTAAATATTTTAATTTTCTGTCTCTTTCTCTCTCATTGTATGTACACAGTCGCGCGCAAGCGCCCACACACATCGAAAGTATGGAATATGAATACACCCGGGATTAAATTGAGTTATATGCATTTAAATAAACAATCACATTTCAGTGTAATCATTTTCCTATTACGGGTTCATATTATTATCAGAAATGTACAAGATGTATATATATATATATATATATATGTGTGTGTGTGTGGTGTGTGTGTGTGTGCGTGCGTGTGTGTGTGCGTATGTATATATATATACATACATATATATAGACATATATATATATATATATATGTATATATATATATGTATAGATATATATACATATATATATATATATATATATATATATATCTATATATATATATTATATATATATATATATATATATACAAATATATATATATATATATATATTCACACAAACAATCTTTCTACGATTGTATATGCGCACATGATGACTACATCAGGCAGACGAAAAGCGAGTCATTTGAATATCTGAATAACTGGTCTTTGCATATATGAATTTGTCCTGATTGCAAGTATTTATCAGAATATAATCTATAACATCTGCATCTCACCAAAATTGAAATATCACCTCTCTATATATAAATTATATAATCTTGAATGTGCACTACATTTAGACACAATAATTAAATGCAGAAGCGACATTTAATAATATGAGTGATGGAAATAACTGCTTCATAGATATGAAAACATATTTCATGTAATAAACCTCGGCATTGAATATTCTGATATATAATACATTGATATTCTCTGTGTATACGGTATGAATATATAAAGGGACATTTGCGTAGTAAACTACGACAAGGTGCGTTTTTATAAAACATACAAAGATTAATCTTTTCTCTCACAGAAACTTGTAGAATTACATTACATATAAATATCTACCTATCTATCTATCTATCTATCTATCTATCTATCTATCTATCTATCTATCTATATATCTATCTATCTATCTATCTCTCTCTATATATATATATATATATATGCGCCGTGAACAGGAATTAATCTTCTCTCTTCGCTCTTATACGCCATTTGGTCTCAACCCTCCCCCCCTCCTCATCTAACCTCACCCCCCTCCTCACCTATCCTTTCTCCCCCCGACCCCTACTTCTTCAGTCCTTCATCCTTTCACCCCTACTCCCCTTCCCTTCTTCCCTCTTTCTCCCTCCCTCTTCCCCTTCCCTCTGCTCTCTCACTCCCTCTCTCTCCCCTTCTCTCTCCCCCCTCCCACTTTCCTCCTTCATCCCCCTCATCCCCCTCCTTCTCCCCCATCCGCTCCTCCCCCCTTCTCCTCCCCCTCTTCTTCCCCTCCCCTTCTCTCCCCCTCTTCTCCCCCTCCCCCTCTTCTCCTCACTACACCACATGACTTTACACATCACATCACATATGATGTGCCATACTAATACACACACCAACTAATACATACTAATACGTACTAATACATACTAGTACATACTAATACTTACACCAACCCTATACATACACACGTCCAGACCCCGCATACGCACTTATACTCTCTCACACACACACACACACACCTATACATACCAATACGTACTAATACATACTAATACATACTAATACATACACCAACCCCATACATACGCACGTCCAGACCAATCTTACGCACTAATACTCTCTCATACACACACACACACACACACACACCCTTATACATACTAATACATACACCAACCCTATACATACACACATCCAGACCCCTCCCACGCACTTTTAGCTGGTCCCTCAACCCTTTTATCAACCCTATTATCTCCCCTTATTTCGCTCTCGCGTCTCATGTTGATCTTTGACCTCTGGCCAAAATCAGATCGCCATGTTGATTCGTTAGCTACTGCACGCATTTTTTTCTCTCCTTCTTTCTGTGTTTTTCTCTCTCTGTGTATCTTTCTGTTGAAGAGCGTAGGCTCGAAACGTTAAAGACTTGTTTTATTTATATTTCCTGAGCGCCATACTAATACAATTGTTCGTTGTTTTCCACCTGCCTTCGTCTTTTGTTTATTTTCATAAAGCTTCCCGTTATATATATATATATATATATATATATATATATATATATATATATATATATATATGTGTGTGTGTGTGTGTGTATTCATATGCATACACACATACATATATACATATATACGTATAAATAAATAGACAGCGGTTATCTTCCCAGTCAGTATATGAAAATGTGTTTCCTTGCGGCTCTAAGGGGATTTTTAATTCTAATTACTAGCAATACAGGTACTATTATAAAGGACAATTAAATTTTTCCTTTTTTAGTTTTATAATGCGTAATGTTGCCTTCGTTATTTTTTTAATTTTTACATTAGCATTTTGTTAATCATCCATAGATTCATATGTTAAATATATATACTGACAGTCAGGCTTTAGCAAAACCATACAGCGATGAACTAGTAATTTTCAGACAATTATGGCGACCTCATTCTTTGTAGCGCGGTTATTTCTTCTGTTAGTATATGAAAATATATTTTATTGCGGCTCTGAAAGTTTTGTAACTCTTATTTCTAGCAATATAAGTGCTACCCTACCCCTTCAGTCACGCTTTTCGTTCGAATTTTTCCTTTTCGTTTTTTTTTCCTTATTGCTTATAATTGCCTTCATTAACTTATATATATATATATCTCTCTATATATAAACGGCAGTTTGTCTGTGTGTGTTTCTGTGTGTCTGTCAGGTTGTACCCTCACCCTGACCACGGCTTTCAACCGATTCTGATGAAACTTGACACACACATAGCCCAATGTCATAATTCAAAACTAACGCAGCGAAAATTTTGAAAAGTTCCCCCAGTTCTGAAAGAAATCGATAAATTCGACATGGGGTCGAGAATTAGAAACACAAACCACAGACTGTCTAGGGGACGCAACTCGACCTTTTTAACTCTCAAAAAGAAATTTACCATCATTTTTTTTTCCATTTTTTGGCTATAACTCTCTAAAAATGCTTTATAGTTATTTCCCTTACAAACCCGAGCAACGCCGGGCGATACTGCTAGTATATATATAAACATACATATGAATGCATGTAACCATGTGTGTGTGTCTGAGTATGTTTGTATTGAAGGATGGAAATAAAAAGAAAGATACATAAGCTTTAAGTAATATTGTACTATTTTAAGACGTAAAATGAAAGGGAGATATAACGAGGTTTTCGGACACAGGCATTCATTAGAAAAAAAATTCAAAGGAGGACAGTAAAATTGGAAAGTTGAGTCCAAGGGCTTAGGAGCTACGTAGAATTGCTGTTCTATGGTGAAGAATATATGTGTAAGTATGTATATATGAATGTATATACTCCTCGGGAATGCATCATGCAATTTATCAGTGTGTTTTTATTAAATATCCTCTTCTTTCTACTGTGGTTATGATATTAACCGTGAACCTATACGTCTGTAGCAGAATCTATTACCTACCATTTTTGTGTTCAAAAACTCGAGTAGAAGTGCTTAATGATACACCTGATAGCATGCTGTGTCGTTAAAATCGTTAGAATATTGGTTAAAAGTTAAGTAACGTGAAGGAAGAGAATCAAATTGAAATAAAACAACACAATACTACATTTCAATGAAACATGGGCGAGACAACTCAGGCAAGAAAACCTAATGAAGAAAATTTAAAACAACAATGATAGGTTATTGATATATTCATAGACGTCACCAACGGCGTATGTGATCTGAGTTAAGCATAAGAAACATTAAAACCTTTAGTATTCAGATTGCTCTATAAAATGTACGCCTGTGTATTCACATTGGTTTGAATCAATGACGCATTATTTTGTAACACTGAGATTTCGAAGAGGTGATTGTTTATTTTAGCATCTCATTGTACAGTAGGCGAGAAATGCCAGATCTAACTGATTTGAACACAAAACAGGTAGAATATATGGGCTGGATGTGATTTTCTTATGTGCTAAAGGATTAAAGAATCAAATATCAAAAACAATGTGTAAGCATGCATTTATCGGCAGTTATTAGCGTTTGGAAAACGGTAGGCCGAATAAATTTATATACAGACTCCAAACATGAGGTTTGGATTCTTTCCTCAACGGTCTTCTGTGCAATGGAGATTTAACAAAATAGGATATGGCAGTTTTCTCTTAAGAAGTATTGCAAGACCTACAGCTCCACAAGATTTAGTTTGAGAAACTATTCCATTAAAGATGGTTTAGTGTTGCATTTTCTATTACAGTCTAGATGTAGGAAGCAGCAAAGTTCTTTTTACTCTTCTTAATGTTTGTAAAGTAATGGGCGAGCGACTAAAACTTTGGTTTAAATGTGTTTGAGATCATGACGTCGTTGGATTTAGAAATTAAGTTAATGATAACTAAACATCCAATGCACGATAATCTAAACATGGAAGATACATAGTAGAAGATTTAAATACGAGCATATACACAATATTTGTAGGTATATAAGTAGTTATATAGTTACATACGTATACATATGAATACATACATATATACATATGTATATATATACACACACGCACAAACACACACACACATATACATACATATATATATATATATATAATATATATATATATATATGTGTGTGTGTGTGTGTGTGTGTGTGTGTGTATATGCCTAACAGAGCAAAATGATAGAAACGTGATACACTATATTAATCTAGCGGCTCATAAACACACTCTGACCATCAAACGCGCACAGAGATGTATGTATGCGTGTATGTATATATGTATATATATATATATATATATATATATATATATATATATATATACATATATATATATATATAATATATATATATATATATATATATAGAGAGAGAGAGAGAGAGAGAGAGAGAGATAAATATATATATATATATATAAATATATATATATATATACTATATATATACATATAATATATATATATATATATATATATATATATATATATATATCTATATATATATATATATAATATATATATATAAATATATATATACTTACTTGCAAACACATAGATAAACTTACATTAAGTAGGGCGCAATATTAATCTGCCATAGGAAATACTTAAGTAAAATCCAGCGAAAATGTCACTAGCAATTTACGTCAGAGTGAAGAAGAATGCACCTAAGGTTTCGAAAACGATTGTGCATTGTTTTATTCTATGTCACGATAATACACACACAGAAACACATACGCACACACGCACAGAGGCAGACACAGATAGGCACATACACACACACACACACATATGTATATATGTATGTATGTGTGTGGAAGTGTGTGTGTGTATCGTAATGTGAATAGTGCCGAGACGAGGAAATAGCTTTGCAATTAACATTCTGCCCTTTTACAATGGACGGCGTTTAACAATCAACGTCGGAGACAATTACGACAACCGTGATTAGCAAATGCTTAACAATTGCAAATAACTCGTTTCTATGATTTAATATTACTTTGATGACAAGCTAATGGCATTTCAGTACCACTTACCTTCCTCTTAACTAAAGGATTCCTCTCTCTCTCTCTCTCTCTTTTCCTTTCTCAAATCTCATCGCTTTTCTTCGCTTCTTTTCTTTCACCCTAAGAAAGTAGTCATCATTTACTTCATCATTCAATACCTACACTTCATATTCGGCATCTTGCGAGGCGTTTTTTCGTTCCCATCTACTTTATCTTTGTTAAAGCTTTCTTCTTACTGTCCTTTTTTCTTTCTTCTTTTTCTACTACTTCTATTGCTACTTCTACTACTGCTACTACTACTACTACTACTACTACTACTACTAATAATAATAATAATAATAATAATAATAATAATAATAATAATAATACTACTACCACTACTGCTGCTGCTGCTACTACTACTACTACTAATACTACTACCACTCTGTTGTCTTGCATTTATTTGCCATATTCTTCTCTCAACTTTATACGCTTCTTACACATCAGTCCTCTGTATTTCCAGCTTTTGTCTCCTTTGCCGCCTCCGTCCGGCCTCTGTTTAAGGAAAACATTAACATAGTTAATTTCCGGTGCATTTCCATGAAAACCCCAATATTGGTTTCAGTATCTGTTGATATCCTCTGAAATCCTAACAAATTCCCATCCACGAGTACCATTTACCACCACTCGGCCTTCTGACCCACTCTCATATTTCCTGTTTTGATAAACTGAGCGTTTAATTCAAAATTGTACCAATCACTGGCTAACTGCTAGTGTCTTTTAAGTGTTTGGGTAAAGTGTTTTATTGTAATCTGTTAGCTTTCTGCGTTTTGCTTTCAATTCTCACCGGTGACAGCTTTTTCCCTTAAACATTTTTGGGTAATGATAAAAAGTCTACCAAGCACTGGGTATAATTCTTTTTCCCATTATAAATCTCTCCCCTTATCTTTTTCCTTCTGTCTGTACGTCTATGTTTTCTACAGCTATCAAATGCGCTCAGAAGTAGAAAGCTTGCGACGTACCTTACGGTACATATTTCTATGGTCGAGCAGGTCCTATTTGGTCACGAGATAAACTACCCAGCTCCAAACAGAAGCCCGGCATTTTAAAATCAGAGCTGAAAATAACTGCCGTCAGGCTAGCGCACATCTACATCTCTTGGAAGCTTCAGAATGATGTCCATTGATCAACTTTGCACCTTAGCATTAATTGTCAAAGCATGGAAAAAGTACACTCATCGGTTAGGGATTTTCAACGCTTCGAAGATTCCATACTTCCTAAAGTTGGCAGGTTTTACCCTTTCCTCTCTTTGGCTCTTCTCTGTTCGCTTTGGTATCATTTTTGTTTCATTCGTTTATAATATAAAATTTTGCATTTCTGAACTTTAAACGAGTCTGAACTTTAAATAGGCATGTGTTTTGTAAAAAATGTCTTACATCTATCATTATCCCGTTGGATAATTAAAGTCAAGCTACACCAACATTTAGTCTGTTTCATTGCTAAATAGTACAAAATATACTACTCTTACAATCCCAAATTATTTCATGCCCCTGAAATTAAATGCACCTCTCTCACTCCATATTTCCTAGTAAAATTGGAAAATTTACACAATATTCATCTCAGAACTTTCAGTGCTTGTAGAATCGTTAGCACGATGAATGAAATGTTTAGCAGCATTTCGTCAGTCTGCAGGTTCTGAGTTCAAATTCCAACAAAGCCGACTTTCTCTTTCATGACTTCGGGGTTAATAAAACAAGAACCAGTCGAACACTAGTGATGATGTAATCGAATAGCCCCAAATCCTGAAATTTGAAACCAATAATCATAAGCTGTAAGGCGGTGAGCAGACAAAATCACTAACACGATCTGAGTTCGAATTCTGGTGAGGTCGATTTCCCCTTCATCGTTTCGGGGTAGATAAAGTAAGTATCAGTTGAGTACTAGGGTCGATGTAATCGACTTACTCCCTCCTCCCTAAATGCAGGCTCTGTGCTAAAATTTGAAATGAGTATTTTAAACTGTGAAATTTCAGATATTATTCGTACATGAAACATTAATAATTAGCTCGGAGTGAGCATTACGAATACAAATTAATCTTCAATAACTAATAGTTGTCCAGTAAATCCAGTATGGCCAGACGTTAGAATAATTTAGTATCCTATGTGAAAGATGACAGTGCCGATGTTTAATAAAATGTGTTTTCCTTCGCACTTGCCCTAGAGACAATTGGAGGTAAAAGTAACAAGTGTTTATGGTAAGTGTGGATGTCCGTGTAAGTATTTTAACGCGTTTTTCTAAAATTAAATTTATTTTTGGTTGCGTTGTTTTGTTCTATACGTCGGTAAACAGGCCTCTATTTGAACGCTTCCAATAAACACATCAGCTTTACTATAAAGAATATTCACAAAATCCTCCTTCGGCACGCTTCCATTTCGTGCAAGAGAACACAAGCGGTTCCCAAAGGCTGTTTTATATAGAAAACAGAGGTTAGACGCACTGTTCTTACTTCATGACGTCTTTACAAATAGACATCTACCCCAATACGAGGAAAGATAACTGTGAAGAGAGTCAAAACTGTTGAAAAGGTTGCAAGACGCAACAAAAATTTTTAGGAAAATAAAAATAAGAAATAAGTGGAAATTTTACCGGTGAGTGTGTTAAATTATAAGGCACAAAAAGAAAACGACTCTCCCCAGACACAACAGAATATGCTTCAACACACGAAATCACATAAAGAATCTTGCAGATCAAATCCAAAAGCGAAGTATATACGTGTAGAGTTAGGATTGGAACTATGATCGGGGAAATATTTCAACATATTGTATCCTACGAACTCGCATATCTGTAGATTCCCCGACAATACTCTATAGGTAGTAATAAATGCTAATAGATGTGTACATATGAACAACGCCCTGAAAATTATTTTCAGAGATACTGGGACGAAATAAATATAATGGGATGGATTATTTCCAATTTATAGGTTTATTTGCTTTGATATTAATATTTAGACAGTAATAGCTGATATATAAATATTTTAACTGAGGTCCTGGATAAATTCCATTTGTTTATATTATGAGAATGATCTTGTAATATAAATCGAATATTTAATGGACTTTCAAGTAATAGAATGTTTATGATATTGTGTTTATAATAGGTGAGCAGAAGAGGGAAAGAGTAGAAGCAAATAAAATATATTTACATTTCTGTGTATATTTATGCATATATATATGCATATATGTGTGTGTATATGTGTGCGTATGTATATATGGATGTACGTGTATGTGTATTTCGTTTTCCTTTTTTCAGCTCAGAGCTACAGCCATATATATATATGCATGTGTGTATGAGCGCGAGTGTTTGCATGTATGTATGTAAAAATGTATGTATGTATTATGTATGTATGTATGTATGTATGTATGTATGTATGTATGTATGTATGTATGTATATATATATATATATATATACATACATACATACATATATATATATATATATATATATATATATTATATATATATATATATATAGAGAGAGAGAGAGAGAGAGAGAAAGAAATATATATACATACAAACATGTATATATATAATTATATATGCCGAGGTAAAGAGAAAGAGAGAGGAAGAGTGAGAGAGACAGACAGACAGTCAGTCAGACAACAGACAGACAGAAAAAGATAGAAAGTGAGACAGAGGGGCAGTGGAAGAAAATGGAAAAGAGCTGGACAGTTAGTAAGGAATCAATTACAATGATCTAGTTTATGTGTTGCCATTAAAATGGAGATATTGAGAATATGTCATTAAACTTGAGGTGTAACGGACGCATTTCTGATTGCTTTCTATTAACATATAGCTATGTGGTAACGTCCCATGTTCAGAAACATGAGGTACTGCTTTTCAAACTTCTACTAAACAATGGCAATATGTCAGTAGAGATTGAATGTAGGCAACTGTTGTTTTGTATCCGTAAGTGATTTTTGATGGAGATAATAGTTAATGAAAGCATTTTCACATTCATCAACTCGTTTTAAAGCCTCTCTTGGACAACAACTTTTCCAATGTATTCTTACTAAATTTAAAGATACTTCAGACGACATTCAAGGGGTATTTGATAGCTCTTTCTATCAAGTCGAGGAACAACAGAGAATTGCGTCGCTACTTCGACATATTTCATTCTTTCCTCACAGTTAGACAATAACCCTCACTAAGAAATCGTTTATTGTCATCAATCAAATTCGAAGGGATATTTTACTTAAAACATACAGCTTTCAATACGCATACTATCAGAATTTATAATTCTTTAGTTGAAATATTTTGACTCGATTAATTTAAGCTTTTCAATTAGTGGATTCCGTAGGTTAAAGTTTGGTCTTTTAGGTAACAAAAAGGGGAAGAAATAGAACAGATATTTACTTGCCACGCGCAATATATTTGATCTTATTCATTTCAAATATGATTGCGCGCGACATTTTTCTTCCGGGATTGATATTGTAGCAATAGCCATTTTAGCCATTTTGAAATGTGGCGTGAATTGGCAATATGACGTAATGTCTTTGCTTAGGAATTGTCATTTTCGTTCTTTTCCCATTGGTTAGTGTAACTGCTCGTATAAGGATTCTAGAAGAATGTTTGTCCTGAATTTCGATTCTTTTTGATCAGGTTGAGCAGTTATAAAAACCCTGGATTTGAGGAGAGACTTTAGTGTTCGTTCGGTAGTCATTCAACTCCACGACACTCACTCTTTTGAAGACATCGGTAAATTTTTATGCCATGTCTACGTTAATTACAAATCTATTTTGATTTGCTGGTTAACGTATTAGATAGAAAAAGAAATTAGTTACGGAATTTAAAGTCGTTTTTCTTCACGACTAAGTTATCTTTCTTCTTGTAAATAAATATAAAATGTTATAATTATATAAATAAATAATTAAAAAGAAAATGTTTCTCTTCACGTTTGTTTTTCAGCTGAGCATAGATAAATATGCATTTCTGTAATCTTTGCTTTATGTTTCTTATAGCGGTTTAAAGGACACTATTAAAATATTCAACATTCATGGTCGTTGAGTTAGCGTTCCATGCGTATATGTCTATATGACGTTACAACTGTAGTTAGGGTTAAAGATACAATGATAACACTTTAGTATAAGTGACGATAAATCATTATATTTTCCCTTACTCAGAGGAAAGCCTAAATAGATAATATAACTTAAGAGAAAGCTTAAGGTAGAATAACCGACAGCCCCCGCATAGGAAAAATATAATAAATCACCATTTAGATATTGTTATTGATGTACTCTTCTTTAAAAATTGCTGCACTTACGCCCAAATAGAATGTTATTGCTGCTTCATTTTAATGCTGTGACCTGGTAGATGTTTTCAGCACACCGGATAAAATTATTAGCGCCATTTTCCCAGCATTCATTTAGAAATTTAAAGCCGCTGATGCCGTCTTTGCCCATCGTTCATTCAGTATCAGTGAAACAGGTAGCATTTGTGTGTTGAGATCGAATCTAATGGACAGACAGAGAGACAGATAGATAGATAGATAGATAGATAGACAGATAGATAGATAGATAGATAGATAGATAGATAGATAGATAGATAGATAGATAGATAGATAGATAGATAGATAGATAGATAGATAGATAGATAGATAGATAGATAGATAGAAAAGATAGATAGACATAGAACGTTGTATCGATGATTTTCACACTCAACTTTCTTTTGAAACGAGCTGCATGTTTTCAGAGACGATATGCTTATTAAAAAACAAATGATTTATCTTAAACTATTCATCCAGTGAACGTTGGAAAAATGACGTCACTCGTTTCTATCACCTGGCATTTTCAGTAACTGTCTTTACACGAGATTTTTTCAACCAAACACTTGTAATCAAAATTTGATACATGGAAAATGTGTAAAAGTTCATCGCATGTATAGTAATTCAACTCCCTCCATGTATAAGTGTACTAACAAGCACATACACGCAGACACACACACATACACTCTCTCTCTCGGAATCTATCTATCTATCTATCTATCTATATATATATATATATATATATATATACATACACACACACACCAAAACACACACACACACATATGAAGATTATTCGCCAATATAATGTGACAGTATCGGATTGGATGAATGCTATTGTTGTTTAAACCCCAGGAAACATCGTCTCCAGCTGGCTATACGCCACACATCTGTGTCCGTAAATGTTCAAGCATATAAGGACGCAGATGTGTGTCGAATAGCCAGCTCACTGTGGACTACGATTCCTGGGGCTAAAACAACAGCAACATTCATCCCAACTAGGATTGTCAAATTATGTAGGCAAATGATCTTTACATTCAAGTGCTGTTAGTGTATGTCACTCGTTGAGAGATTTAGAACAATAAAGTTTCTATATATATACACACTTGCACATACATATATATACATATATATATATACATATATGTATATGTGTAAATATACATATGTATATGTATATATGTATATATGTATACATATATGTATATGTGTAAATATACATACGTATATAAGTATATATATATATATATAAATTATATAAATTTGTGTGTATGTGTATATAATATCATCAAATGTGTGATAAAAACGCCAAATTGTATAAATTATGTTATATTAACGGAAACAATAGCAAGAGAGACATTAACATCAAAAACTAGAAGTGAAGATTGAGATGCGCACATCTTTTTATGGTGCTAATGCAATTTTACGAGTAGCAATTATGATTTAATAGAAGCGAGATTTCAGTTTTTGATTGTGCCAGGTGCGAGTAGAATGTAATTAACTGATACATCAAATATTTCAAGGAAATTGGCATAGTCATAAATGCATGCAGTATACATGTTTAACTCCCTCAATTTTCACATTACAATATCGTACGGAAGAAAGATGAGATTTTCCAAAACTACTGCTGATAAATAAATATCTATGTAATTTTTATCACTTGGCTTCCCTACAAATTGAGTTTAAGCGCACAAACTTCGATGCACGGTGCAAGCTGAGTATAAATGCCGAGGTTTTTGCTCCCGTACTTACAAAAATGTTCATATTAGAAAGAAATTCTCTTTCAGTAAACATCATAACCGTAGGAAAATTAATAATATACAACTGAGAAAGGCTTCGTGTACATATGTGTGTGTGTGAAAACTAAGGAGTGCGTTGCGGTACTATGTATAATATTTCCAGAAGTGTATAGGCGTAGGAGTGGCTGTTTGGTAAGTAGCTTGCTTACCAACAACATTGTTCCGGATTCAGTTCCATTGCGTAGCACCTTGGGCTAGTGTCGTCTACTATAGTCTCGGGCTGTCCAAAGCCTTATGAGTGGATTTGGTTGATGGAAACTGAGAGAAGCCTGTCGTATTTATGTGTATATGTATGTGTATGTGTTTCTGTGTCTATGTTTGTTCCCCCAACATCGCTTGACAACCGATGCTGGTGTGTTCACATCCGCGTAACTTAGCGCTTCGGCAAAACAGATCGATAGAATAAGTACTAGGCTTACAAAGAATAAGTCCAGGAATTCGATTTGCTCGACTAAAGGCGGTGCACCAGCATGGCTGCAGTCAAATGACTGAAACATGTAAAAGAATAAAAGAAAGAATGTGATTGCTGAAAATATTCACGTAAAGCAATGCGCTCTTTATTTTTTATCTATACATAGGCGGCGCATAATTCCTGAAGGGCAGAAGTCAGGCTGTCACAGCAAATGGTGCTCTCTCCGAAGTGTCACCAATGCACATCAGAGACCCCTTGTGTGTATATATATATATATATATAATATATATATATATATATATATAATATATATATATATATAAATAACAATGATAAATCTCAGAGCGAGTTATAAACAGTAGCGGTAACACATCGTGACGCATATTTGCCATTTGAATATAGCATCCACCCTTAGGGGTTAGCCATATTCAAATGGCAAATATGCGTATATATATATATATATATATATATATAAAATTGAATAAAGGTAGAAATTGATATTAATCAATTAAAACCTGTGGTCTAGAATATTAAGTGGTCAGTCCTTTAAATTTTGTATGTAAAAAAAAAAATATATATATACATTCACACACATTTTGATGTGTAAGTGTATGTGTGTTTGTACTTCCTGGCTGCTTCTTGATGACCAATATGGGATTTCTTGCGCCACTTTGTTTCACGTTCAGGCAAACGAGGGATAGGCAAGATACTAGGCTTCGTATAAGTTCTGGCATCGATTTGATGGATTAAACCTACTAAGATGCTGATTCTGCGTGGACTTAGTTCAGTTGCTGGAGCAAACATTGATGTATAAAGTATGTTGATTTCTTGTTAGGTATAAACGTTTGAAATAAGGTCAACTATTCGTTTCATTCGTTTCATATATTTGAAAGACTGGATATAGTGAAGTGAGTGTTAATATGCTTTTAGAATAGTGGTGTAAGTTAAGGTTTGGAATCAGAGTTCTAGTTTACGGCAAGAGTGATTTTTCAACTGTTATTCATGCTTAATAAATATATAGGGTAAGGTGTTGCTGCGTGTTAAAATGCTTGCTTCCCAACCATATGCTTCCGGATTCAGTCCTACTGCGTGGCACCTCAGGCGAGTGTCTTCTACTATAGCATCGGGTTGAGACCAAAGCCTTCTGAGTGGATTTGATAGATAGAAACTGAAAGAGACCGTCATATATATATATATTATATATATATATATATATAAAATTGAATAAAGGTAGAAATTGATATTAATCAATTAAAACTTGTGGTCTAGAATATTAAGTGGTCAGTCCTTTAAATTTTGTATGTAAAAAAAAAATATATATATATACATTCACACACATTTTGATGTGTAAGTGTATGTGTATTTGTACTTCCTGGCTGCTTCTTGATGACCAATATGGGATTTCTTGCGCCACTTTGTTTCACGTTCAGGCAAACGAGGGATAGGCAAGATACTAGGCTTCGTATAAGTTCTGGCATCGATTTGATGGATTAAACCTACTAAGATGCTGATTTTGCGTGGCCTTAGTTCAGTTGCTGGAGCAAACATTGATGTATAAAGTATGTTGATTTCTTGTTAGGTATAAACGTTTGAAATAAGGTCAACTATTCGTTTCATATATTTGAAAGACTGGATATAGTGAAGTGAGTGTTAATATGCTTTTAGAATAGTGGTGTAAGTTAAGGTTTGGAATCAGAGTTCTAGTTTACGGCAAGAGTGATTTTTCAACTGTTATTCATGCTTAATAAATATATAGGGTAAGGTGTTGCTGCGTGTTAAAATGCTTGCTTCCCAACCATATGCTTCCGGATTCAGTCCTACTGCGTGGCACCTCAGGCGAGTGTCTTCTACTATAGCATCGGGTTGAGACCAAAGCCTTCTGAGTGGATTTGATAGATAGAAACTGAAAGAGACCGTCATATATATATATATATTATATATATATATATATATATATATATATAATATATATATATATATATATATAATATATATATATATAGGAGAAATAAGAAAATATATATATATATAAGGAGAAATAAGAAAATTGAGATAAACTTGATAACTGATAAACATTAATTATTATTTATTGATTATAGAAAAACAATATCTCATCTTACACCTGTTTCTGTCCGTGCTATTGGGGGCTCACTCAGGCTTAATTATTAGAATAATAATAATTATTATCATAGTAGATAATTATACCAACTTAAATAGTGCAACTTCATCAGAGCGGAAAAAATAAAAAAGAAACAGGAAAGAAAGAAAATGATTTTACAATTTGAATGGCCTCTCATTTAATTTAATTATGATTATCAATTAGGAAATTACCGATAAATAAATTACTCTTAACTGTTATCATTTTTAAGTTCTGTAACTCCCGGTCTTTTCACTTTTTACTTTTTAGCTTATGACCTAGCAAAAATACTCCTACAGTTATTCTATATCTAACTTACGCCGGCAGTAGCCTTCCTCCTCCGTAGAAAGACCCGTACCACTAAGTATTATAACTTTTCAAGTTGTATCACTATTTATTTTGTTCAGTCGGTCGAAAGATTTTCATAAGGATAGTACGTAGCATTTATTGGTATATCCTTATTTTCTCTTTTTCCCTATATTTTTATTTCCTTTTCTTTATTGCTCCGCTCTGGTGCAGTTCCACTATTTAATTTGGTATAAATATTTACAATAAGTATTATTATTGTAGTAATTAAGCCTGATTATGTCCAAAATAAACGCGAACAGAAACAGCTGTAAGATGAGATATCGTCGTTTTATAATCAGTAAATACTAATTGATGTTTATCAATTATGACTTTTATCTTCATTTTGTTATTTTTTCTTAAATATAGATAAACTTCGGTTTATTGCTTTCCTTACTTATCATTTACGAGCATTAATACTAATATTCATAGTCACATGTAGGTAATACACCAGTAATTTATTGGCTACAAATATCCTTTAGGCGGTTTTTATAACCTCTAATTAAACTCGCCTATATATATGAGTGTGTGTGCATTTACATCTATGTGCGCAAGTATCTGTGTTTGTCCCCCCCGCTATCGCTTGAAAACCGTTGCTGATGTGTTTATGTCCCCGTAATCTATCAGATCGGCAAAAAATTCCGATAGAATATACACTAGCTTTACATACAATAATTCTTGGGTCCAGTTCTTCGACTAAAGCCCGTTGCTCCAGCAAGGCCGCAGACAAATGAGTGAAACGAGTAAAATACGTTTCCTAAAAATTCATTATAATAACCGTTATTTGCACTGTCTACAGTGAGATCTGAAATGAGTGTTAGCATATTTATTCTTAAATGTTATTGGGAGATTTAAATGCAAAATATGCTAGAGGTTGTAGTGTATGTCTTAGGAGAATAAATTCTCCCGTTTACGACAACATTGTGTTCAACACAATCATCGCATCCTAGATTTATATTTCGAAACAAGAAACTATTAAATAAATTTGAACATCTGTAAACAAACGTAAGCGGAATTACATGAATGAAAGAGGTTATTATGATACGATACAAAAATATGAATAATAATGATGATGATTATGATAGTATTAACAACACAGCAATTATGATAACAACAACAACAACAAAACTATACTACTACTACTACAAATAATAATGATGATGATAATAATAATGATAATAATAATAATAATAATAATAATAATAATAATAATAATAAATAATAATAATTAATAATAATAATAGTAATAATATAATAATAATAATAAAATAATAATAATAATATAATAATATAATAATAATAATGATAATAATAATAATAATAATAATAATAATATAATAATAATAATAATAATAATAATAATAATAATAATAATAATAATAATAATATAATAATATAATAATAATAATATAATAATAATAATGATATAATAATAATAATAATAATAATAATAATAATAATAAGTCTAATAAGACTGAAGACATCTAAGATGAAAGGAAATGGAAATCGTTTTAGCAAATGTGTTATAGATTCTATATTATAGAATATCAATCTTTTCGAGTGTAGATTGTTTTCAATTATTTAATATTATTCTATTTATTTGTCATGTATGATTTATTAATATTTCTGTGCAGCAAAATTATCCGTATATTACCATCAAATATTAATGGATATTTTTACACCTTCCCCAGTAAAACTGGAAGGTGATAAAATTTATACGTCTCTTTATCTTTATTCTCCAATTATTATGCATCTCCGGCAGAGTTCGCTCTCTTTTGTGAGATATAGAGTAGAAATGCTGTTCTATAAATTTACAACACTATACCCTTTATTCCTGCATATTTATTAATCAAAGTACCTTTTCTATGGATTCAAACACAATATTTCATGCCTCATAGTCCTGTTTACACAACTGCTGAATTCAGGCTATATTAGGTGTGCTTGTTGACACAGAATTTCTCTCCTTTTCCATATCAAACTATTTCCGTCTCTATCTTTCATAAAGACACATATATAAATTCTCTTTCTCATTCTCTCTTTCACTCTCTCTCTCTCTCTCTCTCTCTCTCTCTCTCTCTCTCTCTCTCTGAATACACACATATACATGTTTACATTTTTATACGTACGTACATACATATAAGTGTGTGTGTAGGCGTGAGTGTGCACGGGTGTTCGCGAGCGTTTATCTGTGTTCCCTGTTCAGTTCTATTTTGAACTATCGTGCCAAGTAGACCAACGCTTTGCGAATAAACCAGTTAGTGTTCGCGTATATACATACATAAACACACACATACGGACACACACACGCACACACACACATATATATATGTATATATATACATACATATATATATATATATATATATATTTTAAAATTATAAGTATATGAAAGAATGGAGTTGAACGACTAGTTAACAAATATCCTTTATTCTCGACATATGTTTCGAAGGCTGCATATTCCTAATTCCGAAGGAATAAGGAGTACATTATGCAGATTTCTCATCAGGAAAATCAATGAACTTATGTCGACATCAAAATGCACAAAAACTTTTAGCTGACCGCTCTCAAGGAGCCCATGGCGATAATGCATATGTATATATATATATGTATACATATATATATATATATATCGATTATATATATATATATATATAATATATATATATATATATATATATATATGTATATATAATATATATATATATATGTATATATGTATATCGTTTTAATGTGTAGAAATTGTTAGTGCAACGTTAATAATAATATATTTAAATTAATATAATATCATTCAGTATTAATTTACTTACTTTATGGAGGTTCTATCTCTTAAATCTCTATATATGTATATATATATATATATACATACAGATAGATAGGTAGATATACAAACATATATAGACAGCTAGATGCATATTATATATATATATATATATATATAATATATATATATATATATATATATATATATATATATATATATACACACATACATACATACACACACACGCACAAACACACACATAAATGTACGCATATATTCGTTTGTGAAATGTATTTATCTAAAGTATAACTTGCCAGAAAAACTGTGCTCCAACAGATAAAACACCGAGTAGCTAGAGATTGACTCGATCAAAATAATCTCTACTAAGGTATTGAGTACCCTTTTTGTCTAGTAACCGATACAGGCACAAAGACACTCGCCTATACATGTGTGTGTAAGGGGGAAGGCGGCCTGTGTTTATATACATATTTGCTTATAAGAAATAAAAAGGAAAGAACTAGAATGAATACAGGAATCTGAACAAACAGACAGATTGATGAAAGATCGTCTGATAGATGCGTCGACACATTGACATCTACTCATCAGCAAGATTTCCTACAGCTTAATAAAAAATAATTTTTGTTCTTGAGATAATATTTTATGAATGCTTCAACAAATATTGCAATATAATTTTAGTTTCTTTTTTATCTTATACATATTATTATTTATGTTGCCATTATGCCAAATAAAGAAAAAATTATTATAATTATCAGTTTTTCTCGTCTTTATACCACTATAATGTTCATCCACTTTAAAAAGTTATATATAAGAAAAATTTGTTTTCATTTTTTCCCTGAAGATTACATTCATCTTGGTTAAATGAAATGGTTGTGATTTTTTTATTTTAGTTTTTTTACACTCGAGAAGAAAAGAAAGCGAATGATCAGAAATATCTTGTACAATAATTCAAATATTACTGAGTCGAAAGGTCCCTAAAGAGAAAGACATTTCGGATAAAAGATCAAAGTTACTTAAAATTTATTGGCAATAAGAATATAACCTCTTTTTTTTTCTATTTTAGGTTTTGATCAGTTTCCCTAGAGTTTCTTTTCTTCTGCGATTTTTTTTTCTCTCTTACTGAAATCAAGCATAACATGTTTGTGGATATTTAAGCTTCAATTCAACTTTCTAAACAATATAGACTCTGTTGTGTTTCCATAATTCTGTTTCATATATTTTCTTCTTTAGAGCAAAGATTGTTTTTGGAGATGGTTTTCGCTACCATTCGATGGTGGTATAATAAGAGAAATAGATTTATCTTCGTTATACAAAATTGAGAAGTGGAAATAATGAATGCGTTGAAGGCATTGTTCCCAATCATATGAAATTTGGGTAAATCAAACCAACGACAAACATGAATACTTATTTATCTTGTGAATAGAAATTTGTATATAGAGTTGATTATATCTATCACAAACAATTGAATTACTGACCATCCCTTGACCAAACTAGTTTCTATTCATGATTTGTTCTGTTGATTCATTTTTATTTTTTTCAGAAGCGAGTAATTTAATGTCTTTTCTTTCAATGCATAACTGACAAAAGCAAATCCCAAAAATGTTGTTTATCTTGATGCCATAGAAAGGAGGGGGAGAAACACGAAGTTATAATCTGAGCAATCTCTCACAGATTGATTTAAGAATAACGCATCATGTTTCAACATTTGCAGAATGGAGATGAACGTTAACCGAACACGCAAACATAAACCGAATTTATATAACAGATCGTACATATCATAATCAACCAACCAAATTCTATTTTGAACTGGATTATTTCTTATGACCGATCCCTCAATAAAGCAGCATGCCATGTGTATTTAGATATGCACGGAGAGCATGGCTGCTGCCACAGTATATACGTGTATTTAGCTAAAACAAGAGTAACCTAATATATACACTTAAAAGAGCTTCGTACATATAATTTTGCTAATACTTATTCCTAAATTTTATAACCATCAGTGAAGCTAACAATGTCACTTCCGTCACATGTTGTATGCTAAGTGATCGGTGACACATTTAAGCTTTAATGTAAGAATCTCTTCAGTCTCTTAAATCAGCATTGAAAATTAGATGCTGCTCGTACACACAGCACAATAAGACTGCTGACGTATTACACGTAGATTGAACATAACAAAGAATCTAATGATTCAAAAGTGATGCAAGCAAAATAGAATAAGTAAACAACCAAAACGTGTCAGATTCTAAAGTAGCAAAATCGTTAAGGTGTTTGATACAACGCTTTAATATAAGGATTTAGAAATTATATGTGTGGGGGGAGGTGCGTGGCTTGGTGGTTAGGGTGTCAGCATCATGATCGTAAGATTGTGGTTTCGATTTCTGGACCGGGCGACGCGTTGTTTTCTTGAGCAAAACACTTCAATTCACATTGCTCCAGTGGCAAAAATGAGTAACGCTGCGATGGACTGGCATCCTGTTCAGCTGGGGAACACATGCGCCATTGAAACCGAGAAATCGGACCCATGAGCCTGGCTAGGCATTTAAAGGGCGCATTTATATATTTATATATATGTATATATATAAATATATATATATGCAGACACACACACACATACGTGTTTGTAAATGTGCATTTGTTTGTATAAAAAAAAACAGAAGATAAATATTTATAACCCAAACGCTTGTTAAATACAGAGGGGCCACTGACTGACAACTTTAATGATCATTTTATAGAAAACCTGTAACGAATTTGGATTCCTATCATCTATATTTGAACTTATTTGTATTGTATGTGTATGTAGATGAATGTGCCCGTGAGCGTATTTTTCTGTATTTAACAGTGTGTGCATTTATGTACGTATGGATTAAGAGATGAATAAGATTTTGTCATATGTGTATATCATTCTCTTTCCTCTCGCTCCCTGTCTCTCCCACTCTCGCTCCATATATGACCGATATATTTGTTTCCACGAATAAAATTAGGAAACGATATGTAAAGAGTTGAATATATATCACAGTTAAAATAATACTTTATAACTTGCATTCTTCTGATAAAAATGACGTTATCAGAAACATAGCTCCTATCCTACTGTCAAATTTTGCTTCTTTGTTTCGAAACTTCTACACCTCAGCTGCTCAGAATTTTTGAGATTGATATATCATTATATGTGCTTGAAAGTTACTACTCGTCGATAATCATTCTGCCTTGGTTAAAAATAAAGTATTCCGCGATCTCATTCGACGTAATATGGAATCTTTTGACAGTGTAAATGAATGCAATCTATTTGGTTTTACATAAGTGATTACAAAATGTGACAATGAATATTGGCTTATACACTCGTAATTGGTTGACTATATATATATATATATATATAATATATATATATATATATATATATATATATGTATATATATACACCACGAGGGGAAGAGATAGTTGCATATAAAAACACCATATTAATATGTTCGAAATTACCAGCCACGAAATAACTGCTTACGCTAATATAAGTGTCATTAATTTGTTATTATCGACTCAACTACAGAACTGACTATATACGAAAATTTCTCATATATTAACATAGTTTTAAAAATCTGATAAATTGACATAGTTTTAAGAATCTGATAAATATTATCAGTAGAATATAAAACTTGGCATTGAATAAAGTAATCTAAAACCTACTGCAATAAAACAAGAGCAGGTTATGGACCGAAAAGTATGTTTACATATCAGCTCAATCACTTGATATTCAATGAGAAAAAGAGAGGCTACTGAATTATTTTATTCCCATCTCATTTTTCCTAAGTTTAAATTACATATTGCTAAAACTTCCTCGCTTTAATATCGGCAAACAAATCAACAAGCACTGCAGAAATATATTCCGTACAAAACAATCTTAAACGAGTTGTAGTTGTATTACTTATATAAACATCTGAATAACACACAAAACAAATCTAATAACAGAAAGAAACTGTACATGTAGAATGCAAACGCTTATATGTTATTGTTATGCATAATTAATGTATTTTATGTAAAGCAAAATTCACCTCCACACGACAGAACCCTAACCGTGGGCGTAGATGTTATATAGGTATGGTGACAGCTAAACTGTAGCAAGGCTACTTTATCCTCTCCTTTTCATGTAGAAATATGAACATGATCAATGTGAGACAAGTGAATGCGATAGATTCCAAAGATGAAATTACTGGGTTCAACAAAAACTGAAATCACCTTGGAGAATGAAGAATATTCAGAAAGTTGAAAAAAAGGAATGAAAATTGTCAACATAATGAGGAAAATTCAACTACTATCTCTTGAAACAACGATCTCATATAACGTTAATGCGGAACTGTCTGACAGTGTAAAAGCATGCGATGTTGGTTTCTACTTAATTGATTACCAAATGGAACAATAGACATTGGTTTATGCAGTAGACACGTGATTGGGTGACTGTATACACCACAAAGTACAAATATATTTGCATGTGAAATCCACCACATTAATATCTTCAAAATTATCAACCAGAAAATATCTATCACCGCAAATATAAATATTAATTTGCTATAACACGCAAACCTAGACGTATTCTACGTTACAGATCGAACTCATCAAATTCAACCAGCCAAATTGCGGTTTGAACTGGATAGTTCTTAGATCTCATCCATAGATAAAGCAGCATGCCTCTCCATTTATATCCAGATACGCAGGTGTAGCTTGGCACTGAATGTTATACAAATGCAATAAATGGACGCCATTGTATCGTACCGAAAGTACCATAAACTCCAAATAAATTCAGGACCAGGTTGTGCAGTAACCCAGGGTTTCAAGACTAACAACTTTTAAGTCTCGCATATATTAGCATAGTCTTAAAAATCTGAAAAATATTCTCATTAGTATCATATTAAACACATGGTATACCATATGACCATCTGACATAAAAGGATCAGTAATAAGCTGATTGCTATGAAGAATAACACGCCACTCAATTATTTTCTCGGCGCATTTAATCTGGAAATAGACTCCTCATAAACTTCTGTTTCAAAGCAATTTATTCATTCATTCGAATTCTTATAAAAGGATAGTCATTTCCATATGGTTGATCAGGTCTATTGTTAACTGTTTATCAGTATGAATCACGGCTCATCGGTTTTCTCTTCAGATTTAACGTAAAATTAGGTACATTTTATAAGAAGCTTTCATTAGTACCATTTATAATCAACTACTTTACTGCCCATCAAATTTTCGTGTAGATCATATTATTGTCACCTGTCATCATCCTGCACTCTTAATCATTGTATAAAACATTCAATTTTCTTTATGTTACCAGCCCTACCCTTACGATATATTAACACCTTCTATCTGTCTACCTGTTTACCTCTGTCATACCCCAATCACTCTCTCTCTCTCTTTCTATATATATGTGTGTGCGTATCTATGGAGTGATTTCTTCGTATATATTTATGTACCCACACACTGACACGCACAAATATAAATACACACACACACACACAGTTATTTTTGTATATAAGTATGTATATACACATCTCTGTGTTTATAGGCATGTGTCTCTAACGAGAAATTCTTTATTTATTTTTCCTTTACTCAAAATGCAAAAGCTGATTCTTTGAAGATTAAAAGCAGATGCCTCACGTATATTCTCGAGACCAGTTGAATTTTTCGTCCAGTACATTCTTCGCACAACATATTAGAGAAAGGTAAAGTCACAATGAATGAGGATTGTACCTTATCATAGTACAAACACATATTACGCAAACAAAAACATGCACTCAAGTACACACACATATATACATATACTTACATCTATTATATAAAATCCGTTCTGTCTGTCTGTGTCTGTGTGCGTGTTTTCTAGGATCTCGGGCATCCACCATCTGATTGTGCTCAAAAAATTATCTGATTGCGCTCAAAAAAAAAAAATTACAAAGAGCGATTCCAGGTGAGAATGCGATTAATAAAGCCGTTGGAACGTGCATTTATACGCGCTAGCACATCAGCTGTTGCGATGTACTTACTGGTAATTTAAACTCTTCGGTTGCATATTTGTGTGAATGTAATCGTGTTTCTTTGGAATAGAAAAGTTTATATTTATTTCTTCTTTTGCTGGTGTCTCAAATTTAGGTTAAATCAGTGTTCCTCAAAGGAGAGGTGTATGGGACGGTCGGACAAGTAATTTTGAGAAAATTTGGTTTAAATTTTTGACAACTAAGCACCGACCATAGACGGAGGGCGTTTGTTCGTATTTATATAATTACCAATCTGTCCATACATGTATATATAAACACACACACACACGCATACATACATGCATAATACATATATATATATATATATATATATATATATATTATATATATATATATATATATATATATATATATATATATAATATTATATATATATATATATTTCATTATTTATTTCTTCTTGGCTCCGTATACCAGTATCACGTTTATTCACTCAATATTTCAGTATTCTTTTCGCCCACTCTGTTTATCTGCCCTGCATTACACATTTATATATGTAACATACATACATACATAAATATATATACACACACATATATATATATATATATATATATATATATAATATATATATTATATATATATATATATATAATGGAAAACTCTAGAAGGGTTAGTACATAATTTCCACATTGAATCTTATACAAATGCCGGAGCTGGACATCATTGTATTGTTCGAAATGTACCATCCATCTAAATTCAGGACAAGACACTGCCACAGCCTACGTTTCAAGGGCCAACATCTCTTCAATACCACACGAATTAAGAAATCGACATAATGTGGACGGTGAAGTCTTCAAAATGGCATTACACATTCTCTTCTCCACACTATCGGATGAGCCGACGGCCTTGCCTGAGCTACAAACGAGGGCAGCACAATCAGACTCCTTCCTATACCAAAGGGGCCAACTGCTGGGACAAAAGAACATACAGGATGGTGATTTGAATCCCCACCCAGCATGAGAAAATCAGCTGAAGGCTAATCAGAGGTAACGGTGCAAACTGTGGAGGTGCTCCAGCATGACCACGGCTTCATAGTTGAAATGAATTAAAGAATGAAAGACTAAAATAAAAATAATTTTATATATTACATACATATATATAGTTATATATTATATACATATATTATATAAATATAACGCAGGGACAGTGAAATGTATATAGCTTTGTATATGTATGTCGCCCTCTCTCTCTCTCTCTCTTTCTGTATATATATATATATATATAATATATATATATATATATATATATATATATATATATATATATACATATACATATATATATATATATACACACATATATATGAATTTGTGTAATCGCAGTATATCGATTGGAAAGAAAGTATTTGTGTCATAGGGAAATCAAATCTTTCCCACATCGTACTCATTTTATGTACATGTGTGTATATGGTGTGTGTTGTTGCTTATGCGTACGTTCGCGTTTTTGGGTATTTATGTTAGTGTGTATATGTATGAATCTATAATCATACGATATAAAATATATACATATACATATATATAAATATATATATATATATTATATATATATATATATATTATATATATATATATATATATATAAAGAATTATAAAATGGATAGAGTTATTGTGTGTTGAGAAATTATGCATGATTGGTTTTTATAGTTCTGGTTAGATTAATATTAAAATATATACTTCAGTACCAGATGATTTTTTTTTCCAGAGATTTTTATTGGATACTTTTTCTCCAATATAATGATTCAGCACTACCTACCTAGATCTACCCAAGATAAGAACAAACTTTGGTTATTATCCTATTCCTTTTTTTATGATCATCTTCCTCATCTTATCAATTCTGATAACTGAAAGTAAACAACGAGAATAACAAGAAGCTGACCATCCTCTACAACCAAGCTAATATTAGTTATAGCGTTTGGTTTTGTGTTTCACTTTTTTAGCAAATGGCCAATCCTACAAACAACAAAAAATTTAAAATGCAGCGATTAAGAATATTGCAACAATGTGTATAAAATATATATGTTGACTCTGGAAAATGCTTTTCTATTATACCCTAGGTTATTAGGGCAAAAATTCATGCATCCCCAAGTTTATCTTATTTCCTAACAAAAAGATATCGCAACAACTAACATGTGCACCAGTTTAGATATTATTGCTTTGAGTGCTGAAATAGATATTTTGGATTTGATATCTTGCTTTTGCTGCTGCTGTTGGTGTCCTATGCAATGTTTGCGGGAGAAATCGGGCTTCCAATGCCGGAAATTTTACAAGGAAATGTTCGGGCTATGGCATCGACAACAGTACAAATTCATTGGCCCTGAAAGGACAAAAGGTAAAGTCGGTATTGGTAGTTTTTGAACTCCGAACGTAAATCCGGAAAAAGATGCCTCCAAGACTAGTCTCCAGCGTGCTAATGATTGTGCCAGCTCGCCGCCTTCAAGAAATAATCATACAATAATAATATTATCATAATAATATATCATAATAATATTATTATTATTATTGTTATAATAATAATAATAATAATAATAATAATAATAATAATAATAATAATAATAATAATGAAATGAAGAAGAAGAAGAACAAGAACAATAAGAAGAACAAGAACAAGAACAAGAAGATGAAGAGGAAGTAGAATGTAGAGGAGGAGGAGGAGGACGGCTGGTATATATCTATAGTTCTGTTTCAGCTTGAGCTGTATGTAAGATAATATGTCAACATATTGACTTCCATCAAGAGTAATTTGCACAGAAATCTGTATAACTATTTTTGTATAACAAACAAACAAGAAATAAACTCTTCAATTAATACTTTCAAAGTTTTCATAGTGCGTTATAAGGAAATTCTGTTTCGATAAATCATTAAGTACCAAAATATATGGGCATTCATGAGCGTAACGTGAAAATGTTTGTATGCAGTGTGTTCTGGTTAAACTTGACAGTTTACCTAAACGGAAAACGAAACACAATATCCCATCTAAAAATAAAATTATTTAATACAAAAATATATATCAACGACATTATGGATGAGATAACAATTTACTCAGGTTTTAACGCGGTCTCAGAGAGTTCCGAAGCCTAACGCTTGCGTACCTCACTGTGTTGCTGAGAAGATATTTGAAAGCTCCTTGACGTAGGCATTGGTGCTGCTGGTAAAGCGATTGGTGTCTTTCCCATCCATACTCCACAGACACTAATCCATGGTATTAAAATAGGTGGAATTTGGAGGACTGAAATATGTGGGGTGAAGTAGAAATTCACCGACACCCATTCTTGATTCTTGTTGCCCCATTCTATCAGCAACCACACTCCCCAACCAGGAACCACAGTCTCCAGCAGCTTCATATAGCCGTGTGAGTTGAGCCTAAGGCACTGTTTATTAACTATTGAATGAAATCTTGTGTGCGGACTCAGATAGAATGTCTGCTGTGTCCTGCTGGTCACAACCTCATAGTCTGCATCACATCTGTCCACGCCACCTCCCAAAGTATTTACAATATTCATAGTTCACTGAGCCGCTGTCGTGAAGTCAGCATTTGACAGCTGGCACAAATCTCCAAGATACAAATAACTCTCCGCCAACTTTCGAGTGGCTACCCGTTCTCCATGTCAGCTAACTTTTTCTCAACAACTACTTTAATATTTAGGTTTCCCAACATCGTTGACTGTTCATCATTAAGGTAATCCTGGTAAAACAGATATAAAAATGCATCATTTTTAATCCAGACATCCTGTATAATGAGATATTAAATGTATAAGTAGTGAATTGGGATAAAATCACCAACAGACCTGTAGAAGATGTTAAGTGTGAAACAAGAATAGTTAGTGAGAAATTTCCACGTAGCAATATCTAAACGTCATTAAAAATATTACAATCTGAGAGATGCAATGGTAATCTACGTCAGTATAGTTCTGAACTTTAAATACTTCCTCTTACTGTTGTGAAGAGGATTCGCAAAAATCTCTTCTGTCGAGAGAAATAGAAATGATTTTATTTCTATTTTTAAGGTAGATATAAACCAGACACAGTGTTTCTTAATTTATATTTACCACTCTTTGTAGAAGGATAGATTTTGCATGCGACATCAATATTCTCACCTCCATGCAGCATATAATATTATTTACATTTGCTAATTTTTAAATCTTAAACAAAACATGTGTATAAGACGCATAAATTCAAGTAAATGTTAGCATATATTTCAGAGAAACAACAGCGAGATGGAAAAAGATGAATGCCTTTATCACATACACAACTTCTCATATTAAAATCAGTTGATCAATATAGTGACCTTTCGTCGATTCGAAAGTAATAAAAGAGCACAAATTATCAAATTATTGAAACTCTAAATCATTATATGGCATTCAGCAGAAGAGAAGGAAACTATGCTGAATTGTTATTTATATGATCGTGCAGACGTAAATACTTCTGGTCTAATTAATTTTTTTAAGATGTCGAAAGAGTAAAACATTAAAAATTTCTCGTAATTATTAATTATCGTATAATTTATCTAAAGTTATTGTTTGTGAAATTCTATCCATATATCAAGCATGAATATTAATTTTGACAGTTAAGAGCAGTAAATTAATCACTGACAAATAATATCGGCCTGTTAATAATTGTACTGATTTATTTCACATCCTGTGCAAAAAATTATATAGACCGTGTTCAGTAATATAACAAAAAAACCCTTGCAAATATTATTTGAATATCATGCAGTTTCTTTTACGTAGTTACGTTACGTTCATTGTAATGTATAACATAGTGGGTAGGCATTTATGCTTCAGCCCACTATTTCATACCAAAATGCCCTTTCACAACGATTCTCTCTCTGCCTAAACGGAATTTTTTTTTTATCAGATTGAAGTCGGTTAATCAGTCAATCTGAGTGATACAATTAGTGTTGTTCGCCTTATTTCCAAACGCAACTCAGTACCAATTTCCATGATTTCATCAGATAACTATGAATTCCGCAGTGGAAGCCAATGAGCTCACAGCTGTTGTGCATCAATAATGTAGGAGGAAGTGTTAAATGCTTTAATATATATATATATATATATATATATATATATATATATATATAATATATATATAATATATATATATTATATATATATATATACATACATACACACACAAACACATTTATATATATATATATATATATATATATATATATATATATATATATATATATATATAATTTGCTGTAAAGAAAGATAAATAATTAAAGCGAACATCAATAAATGTATTTCACAGAGGAAATGATTTTTAAGGGATTCTTTCTAATTTCATTGCATTAATCATTTTCAAATTAAATATTCTACAGAACAGAGAACCATTTTGCTGCTAGTAAATATATTAAAATTATTGCTGCTGTTCATAAATGAATAAATTAGAGACATGTCTAATTGCAAATATTGCCTGAATACATGATGGAATATCCGAAAATACTATGCACCATTGAAACAGATACTTGTTTTGTTCCATGTTAGCCATTGTCACTTTAAGAGAATTCAGAAGCCGGAACTCAGCATTCATAACTAATAAAAATACATACACAAATAATCATATATTCAACTGCCCAAACGTACATACATGCAGGTGCGTAAGAGAAATGTTTGAAAATCATTTGAGATACGCAAGTAATATTGTCTTTCTCTCTTTTCTCTTTAACTTGTTTCAGTCATTTGACTGCGTCCATGCTGGAGCACCGCCTTTCATCGAGCAACTCGACCCCGGGATTTATTCTTTTGTAAGCCCAGTACTTATTCTATCGGTCTCTTTTGCCGAAACGCTAAGTAACGGGGACATAAACACACCAGCATCGGTTGTCAAGCAATGCTAGGGGGACAAACACAGATTAACAAACACACGTATATATATATACATATATACGACGAGCTTCTTTCAGTTTCCGTCTACCAAATCCACTCACAAGGCTTTGGTCAGCCCGAGGCTATAGTAGAAGACACTTGCCCAAGGTGCCACACAGTGGGACTGAACCCGGAACCATGTGGTTGGTAAACAAGCTACTTATCACACAGCCACTCCTACGCCTAATATGTTAGTCAAAATGCATAACGTGACATCAGTGAACGCAAACAAACAGAAAAATTATTGAATAACCTACACAGGTGCCTGAATTATTCTATGATATATAAAGAATATTTATTCTTTCAAATACAGAAGAAAATAGAAATAAAAGATTTCAGATAAATGAGTTGTTACCGGTGGTAGACTTTATTAATTCCGTCCACAATTCTTTTCTAGTCAAGGCACAAGGCCCGAAATTTTGGGGAAGGGGCCAGTCGATTATATCCAACCCGGCGGAACTCAGAATGTAAAGAAATACCGCTAACGTAAATTTGCAAATTTCTGTTTCATCTATCAAACATACGGTGTTCCTTCGTTGGCTTCTACAGAAAAGCAAGTTTGTCTTCAGTAGTACACCTCCTGGTGTGTTGAAACATGGAACGTAGTTTCAATAAAATTATGTCTTAATGCTTACAACAATGTTTTCATTTCCGAATGTCTACTGACACACTGAAAAGTAAAGTATATATATATATATATATATATATATATATATATATATATATATATATATATATATATATATGTGTGTGTGTGTGTGTGTGTGTGTACAGAGAGAGAGAGAGAAAGAGAGAAAGAGAAAGAGAAAGATGAATATGGCACTTAAGTTGAGGCACCAGAATTTAGTATGGTATTATCGATACAATTCCAAAGTAAGTTGATTAAAATAAAAATAAACAACAAGGATTTCCAGAGGTAATGCAGTACTATCGTTTCATGCAACTCCAGTTAATTGAACAACAAAGCAGTCATTCTATCAATTTAAAATGCAGAGCAATCCTCAGCTGCACAAAGACATAGAATTTAATTAAATTAGAACAGATGGACACATTAGTATAATTATACCTAAACTCGCCAACATTTTAAGGAGATAGGCAAAGAACATGCTGCGTTCACACCAGCATAGAAGCAGCATGTTCTTTGTCTATCACAATGCTATGCTATATTCCCTACTTAGGTAAAGTAGCAAACAGGATATAATTAAAATATGGAGTTGCGTGGATGCTCATACATACTGTTACAATTTCTATCCTGTGTCAAGATATATATATATATATATATATATATATATTATATATATATATATATATGTAAAATGTCTGGCCGTTTGACTTACAGGGACAGTTTGTCATTATGTGCAATAATAAAAATTTTGTCTTAAATGTTCGTGTGTGCTGTTCAGTTACCTCTACACTCAGCCTAAGACATATCTTTTCATTCATCAACTCAAACAGTCACAACAACAAACCACCCCAATAAACTCAGGCCACGAAAATAGCATCTGGTAACCAATAACCAATTAAGAACCTTGGAAAGAATGTTATAAGCTTATTAACCAGTGAATATTATACTCACACACATACAAATACACACGCACATACAGGCACACACACACACACACATACACACACACATACATATATATATATATATATATATATATATATAATATATATATATAAATATATATACAGGCACACATCTACAATAAGCTACACGCGATCTGAATAGAGTATGTATAGATGTTCTTACTCAAATGTAGTCTAGAGAGGGTTCAATATAAATTTTGTCCGGCCTTTACAAATAATCAGAAATATTTCCGGGCTGCAAAATAGATCTCTGACGAAACATCTCTAACAAAACATGTCAGAGACTCATAATTAAATAACATTTCAAAAAAGTAAGTAACATAAATATGAAATTTTTCCGTCGAAGAAAAGTTGTCTCGAAGCAATTTTGTCGCCTCACACAAGACCGTTAGAATAATTTCCGGTATGGCCAAGGAGGGAAGCAATCGGTCTCATGGCGTTAGATTCAAAATAGCTCGAATTCAAACGTGTGATAAATCGAAAGAATTAATCAGGGTTGAAAGAAATGTTAAAGTTTACGAATAGCCGCTTAAAATCTTTCATCAAAAAGAAAGTTCTAGGGGTCAATATGCATAAAATATAACCATATATACATTCACGCAGACAACACAACACCCACCCACACAATATTTATATGTATATGAATGGATAAACCAACTCACAGACATTCAGACACACACATAGATACACATACCAACAGACACACACACACACACCCAATGTACATATGACTATACTTTCAGTCAGTCAATATACATCATAAATAATCTGTTAATGTTCATTTGTCAATGTGCAAAAGATAAATTATGTAAATCCCTTTAGGATATATATATATGTGTGATCTAAGCTTATTTGAACCAAAATGTTGTATTTGCAACATTGTTCTAAAAATCAATTTGTGGTCGTAATCCTTCAAAGAGCATTCTGGTTATAACAGGAATATTATGTACGAACAGGACTGAATCATTTTCTTACATGTAGATGATTAATGTATATGTTATATGCTGTGATCATTAAGTCTGCGTATCAACCGATAACTACACTATGTCTGAAACGGCATGCATTTAACCGTGCCAAATTTGATGAAAATCAACACGCGTTTTCACTATATATTTTATAATACAAAGTTATATTAATACAAATTTCAAAATGGATTTGTGCAGGTAACTGATTATTTCATAATGGCTATGCTGTTTTAGATAACGTTCTATAATTTTGACAGTAACTCTAGTTCTTTGGACTGAAGCATATTTATCATTCGCATTATTCTCAAAATCATATTAATTCATAAAGTGTAATAACTTACACCCTTTCTTCTATCATCTCTGTTATGTACCAATGTCTTATCACTACTACACACCACATGTCCACTACGCAGATATCCAGCTCTCAAACAAATCTTCCATTAAATCAGATGATTGGAAGCAGCCACTCTAGTTCTATGGAAACTGTTTGTAGTAGTATATCAATTTCATCGTGCTCTTGAAAAATAAATCTCTGTTGATAATATCCTCCATTTTACTTAACAGAAAGAGAATGCTGCATGGTTATACATGCATGTGATCTAAGTTATTTCAGCTCTATTCTATAACAACAATTCTAAAAAGTTCATGGGAATCGCATTGCTAAAAGGGGTCCTTCGATTTCCATATAAATTTTACATAGATTCTTTAGAACAGAGAGTAACTGAGCTTCACTGAAATATGTGTAGGTTAATTACATCCAGCACGCAATCTTTCATTGTCCATGACTTGCCAAGCATTAGATTTATGGTGAACAACAGTCCACACGTGCAAGATGCATGTGATTATCCTCCATGTCGACCATGTAGATCAATCTTTGTCATCATCTGGCATAGAAGAGGGTACATTCCTTATTTGTATGGCGATTATGGTGGCGAAATTTGTATGATGGATGCAGTTTCTCAGTTGATACACGAGGGAAGAATATCAGTGTAAAGAATGGTAAGCACTTCGCTCAATCTTACGAAGTGTAAATGTGAGTTTAAAAAATTGCGTCTGTGTAGAGGAGTACATTGATATTTCTTGTTTGGCTGGCGACAAAATCTTGGAGTAGCCATATGCTTTTGTCGTAATAGACAGTATATTACGTAGGATGTGAGCAGTTCCCATGAGCACTATTTTTTAAATTTCTGCCACTTTTGGATTTCCTGGTATCCGAGCGAAGTAGCAATAAGCTCCTTTAGCTATCATTCCTAAGGTACCAATGACATGTATTGTTTTAGTGTTGAGGTTCCATATTTTGCCAATTTCTTTGTACTTTATACTTGTCAGTTTTGGTAGGTCTTGACAGATACATTTATGTCGACTGGGACAGTCATATCGATGAGGAGGCAAGATTTTTGTCTGAAGTGTTCAATATAATGTCTGGCCTATTCGTATCTATCTTTCTGTCAGTTTGAACGGTAAAGTTCCAGTGGAATGAGATGTGGTCATTTTCAAGCATTGGAGGCGATTTGTGTTCCCACCAGTTTTTATCATGCGGCGGGTCCAAGTTTTTGCAAATTACCAAGTGAATATACTGTGTTGTTTTATTATGCCTGTTGAAATTTTCTGTAGTGCAAGAAGGCTGCACGTAGAAACAACATTATAGATGTTATCATTTTATTGCTTACGTACAGGTCGTGTTGGGCTATGGTTGTATGTCTTATATATAGTAGCCTGGTAGCTCCTTGTAGGCAGACATTGATCGTAAGTTTCTATGATAAAACCTTACGTCTATTGATAAAAACCTTCTGATTTTAAAGCCAGAAGACATTAACCATTGATAGGTAAGGTTTATCATTATTATTATTATTATTATTATTATTATTATTATTATTATTATTATTATTATTAGTAGTAGTAGTAGTAGTAGTAGTAGTAGTAGTAGTAGTAGTAGTAGTAGTAGTAGTAGTAGTATTTGCAGTAGTAATTGTAGAAGTGGTGGTGGTGGTGCTAGTGAATCCTATCTCAATATTCCTTTACAGGAAGTTACATTTCCAAGTTAAAAATGTAATTTAGTCTCTGCTTCCATAGGAATATATGGGAAGCAAAATATGTCTACCCTTGTAAAGCAATGCTGGAAGATGGCGAATGCAAGATCAAACACTAACATCGTAATGCAGATGAAATTATACATTATTCATATGCATAAAAAAAAGAAAATCACAGATTATATATTAAAATGACAATACGAAATTTAAATATTCCCCACTAACATAAGAAAAAAGATCAACAGTAATCCTGTTAAACAATAAATAAAAAGACTACGAATGAATATATAACACAATACAGAAAATCATCTGTAAACATAATAGCTGTAAACCTTGGGAATATTTTACATCGGACACACAATTACCACACTTTCGTTTATGAGTTCTATCATGCGAAATATTATACATTCCGTTCTTTTTTCCTGTAATGGTTATAGTTATCTTTTTACCACATTCAATTAATTCACAAAAAGGGCTGTTGTTATTTTCCGTTTGTTATATAATCAATTTTTAAAAGCTTGCCAGATTGCATTTCATTTTGAACATCCGTTCTGCTAGTTCTTTTTTATAGCTTTTTATCCGTCCAAATATTACTGATTTATGTGGGTAATTATATCCATATGCATCTTATATCATTTAGAATATTAACCTGCTCTCATTGTAAAAATTCATCATAGGTTTATGACACCACAAAATTCAATCTCATTAATACGTAGTTGTTCTGATTAAAATTGTTGCCTATTTTATGCACGGTGTATTTAGGGAAACAAAAAATATTTGATGAAATATAAAGAAAATACTCTTTGATAAGAAACCATTTTGCAGAAGTTATATTTCTATATTATTTTTACTATTTTATGCAAAGCATTACGTATATTACATTTTCCGAAAACTATTCCCTGAAATGTTTAATGCTTCCTCTGAAAATTATATGTAGAAAGCACTTATATATTATCTGAAATAAGTTACGGGTTTTCATAATCAATAATACTTTATAATTTATTAGGGGACAATGACGGTCAGGTAAACATTTGTGTTTGAGCAGGTTGCAAAAGCAAATGATATATATATATATATATAACAATCCAAGGATTCTAGTGCTCTTAGTTTAGGTTTTCCTTGGGGTTGGCCAGATTGGAGCAATCTCGAGTATAACCAGCCAAAATTGCAAAGATAATCTGGAACTGGACTGAAGAAAGAAAACTCTGAACGACCAGTCCTTGTTTTCTTTGTATAGTCTGTCTGGATGTTTTGCGTTCTTGTCCCGTTTTTGTATTATATAGAAGGTTATGGTGACTATTTTGGTGGTGAAACATTGCCATGAAAATGTCAACATGAAAGATAAACTGCTACTCCTCCGTCACAAACTGGCCATTTTTCATGACAATGCTCGACCACACGTTTCACTAATGACGCTACGGAATTTCAGGGAACTTGTCTATGAAGTTATTCCCTATCCATCGTATTCCCAAGACGTTTCTCCTACCGACTACCACTTTTTCAAGCAACTTGATAGATTCCTGCGAGAGAAGGAGTTCAAACATCAAACCGAAGCTGAAAGAGTTCTAGAACTACAGATTTTCTTTTGTCACCGGAATAAACAAGCTTGTAACTCGTTGGCAAAAGTGTCTTAATTGAAATGGTACTTAATTTAATAAATACAATTTCCGCATTTTTCCAAATATACTGTGATGACCTTCATGTTTCAAAACGTTGCTTACATTTTACTCAACCTCACACACACCACATACACATGCACACACACACACACACACACACACACACACACTTACATATGTATATATATATATATACTAGCAGTATCACCCGGCGTTGCTCGGGTTTGTAAGGGAAATAACTATAAAGCATTTTTAGAGAGTTATAGCCAAAAAATGGAAACAAATTATGGTAAATTTTTTTTAGTTAAAAAGGTCGAGTTGCGTCCCCTAGACAGTCTGTGGTTTGTGTTCCTGATTCTCGACCCCATGTCGAATTTATCGATTTTTTCAGAACTGGGGGAACTTTTCAAAATTTTCGCTGCGTTAGGTTTGAATTATGACATTGGGCTATGTGTGTGTCAAGTTTCATCAGAAACGGTTGAAAGCCGTAGTCAGGGTGAGGGTACAACCTAACAGACACACAGAAACACACAGAGACAAACTGCCGTTTATATATAGAGAGATACGACGGTGTTTTTCAGTTTTCGTCTACAAAATCCACTCACAAAACTTTGGCCAATCCGAGAGTGTTGTTTCCTGTGCTACGCCATGACACTATGATTAGAACTATGTGTTTGGGAACACACATATACATGGATTCAAAGGTACAGAGAAGTATGCATTATTTAATCGGCTCAGGCATGTTTTCGGATAGATTGCCAAATTCCAAAATTCTGCGATGCATTAAATGTACATGTCAATTGATTCCGTCTTTTCTCAATTAAAATTCTACCGAGAGAGAGAGAGAGAGAGCACGAGAAATTTAATTGAGTTCTATATCTATAAAAACTATACGACACAGTTTCAAACAGAAAATATTTTAAGGGAGAAAGCGAACAGTAGAACTGACAATATTTAATTAGCATAAACATAGGAAGGTTTTTAAGCAGGCGCCCTAAATGGTTGTATTCATCACATGATAGAATTGTACCAAGATAGTTTATACAATCTCACCCATGAGCTTGAAGAATATTTCTGGCAAAATCCTTGCCTCATTTAAGCTATTACTGACCATTTGAAATATGTAGTTCAGATATGTAAAACAAAGCTAACCAAAAGATAATTTATTTCGTTTATGATGAAAATGTTGATTGATCAGCGTTTATTCTAAATTAAAACTATGAGTAGAAACAGTCAGGTTTAGTTAATTAGAATTCTGATCGGGCTACTCTATTTAACGAAAGTTTATTTTCCTTGAACGAATAAATGTCTAAAAATTAAATTAAATCTAACATGAGTATGATAAATTAACATAAATACAACATCAAAAATATACTTAATAAGAAAATTTAAGATGTTTTATTTCTAAAATAATTAAAAATAATTAAGCTATCTAATTACAGAACTCTTGAAAAATAAAATACTGATAACCACAAAAACAACAACAATGATAGTAAAAGTAATATTTAGAACATTAAGATAATGTATTTACTAAATGAAAATAGGTATGTTACATGTAGTAATTATAACGGACCAGGTAAGGATGACCCAATCTATTGCATTAAGGTACACAAATCAGTGTATCTTAATAAAATAGGTATTAATGCAGGATTGCATTAAGGTACACTAAAGAAAGCTTTAAAGAGCCTTCTAAGCGAATGTGTACTTGCTAATACTAATGAAATTTTTTGGTTAATATGTTAGATTTGGAAGTAAGTATATGAAGTGCCTCCTGGAGAAATAACTTGTATTTTAGTGTCACTTCATTATATAGAGGTGCACTACCTTTTATAGACTACTTATCGTACCTAATATTCCTCGCTTAGAGGCTCGAGACATTTACATAAAGAAGTGAAGTTTTATCCTAAATTTAATCGAAGAAATTTCAATCTATAATATAGATATAAATCCGATGCGCAAGTACATATTTAACAGTACGTACATTCACCTGTTGTTACTCAACATTTATAAACTACGTATTGCCTTAAGAATTGGTTAGCTAAGGGACATTTTAGACTATTTTTACAATTACATAATCAGTTAAACCTATAATTAAAAGATTGTTTATTTCTTCCGCAATTATTCTCATTCTGATTCTTGTCAACATTAGGTTTGAACTTGGAATCTTCTAATTATATCAATCAAAACTAATAATAATAATACTAAGGCATACTTTAACTGGAGGAACAATAACTAAAGTTGTAGTGTTGATAGAAAAGGTACCCTTCAAGTGCGTATCATTCCACTCAGCTACTCCATTCTTTTTCATCCCTTATCTTGTTCCGCGTATATGACAGAGTTTATCTTAATTCATACTCACTTCTGCAAACAAACAAACATAGTTACACGCATACATGCCAGCGAACAGACATACATATATAAAAGAACGCTCACGCCAATTGAAATCAATGTGCATAAGAGCTTAAGTGATATACGTGGATAAGCGCTTGATATGGTATTGTGCTACAAATATCTACAAAAATCTGAATCAGATTCATGTATTTAGCGTATTTAGTATAAAGAGATGTGCAGCATAATGGTTTGTGGCTCTCACGCTAGTCAATATGCTGCAATCTTCTCTTGAAGTAAGATAGCTTTCTGTAATTCCCTTCTAACATATTCCTTTCATAGGATACGGCCGTCGTTTAGCAAGTATTCACGGAGAGCTTTAAACGTGTCGATGTATATGATAGGCTTTTGAAAACAATGAGCACCAGCACTGCTTTCAAGGCAAAGGGAAAAAATATTTCCCAATGTCCTTAATGCTTTATGCTAGTAGGGTGCGATCTAATGGATAAGATAGTCTTGCTATTTCTAGCAGATAAAGGGAACTTATAGATAATTCTCCTCTTTGAAGCAATAACGATTCTGTTGATCACAAACAATTTGCTTAGCCATAGCAGATGTACAGAGAATCAGATAAAAAAAAAAGCACCAACACTAGAACTATTGCACATTCTATTAATATGAGTTCGAGAACAAAGTATAACTCTTGAATTTTATCTGGAATCTACCATACAAAACGATACTGAGCAAGTATTTGCAATTATGATTCTATATCGATATCTAATATATAGAAAAGAGGATTGAGACAGTGATAAACACACTAAGATCTAACCAAATTACTGTATATTCTTGAAACCGTCGCAACATATCCAAATTACTTCTAGTGAACTTAAAAGAAAACTATAACGATGTGACCAATTGTATAGTCATAATTTCTGCCACCAGCTTTATATATGTGTCATATTTTACACACAAACAATTTTTCCTGTTATTCCTTCAAGAACGATAAAATAGAATACCAATCAATTACAGAGGGTGATGGCATTGACTAACACTCTGTCCTTATAATTGCTAAACTTGTGTCTAAATCAGAAGCCATAATATTTTATATACGTTGAATATGAGTGAATGAATTTTCTACATATTCGTAGATAAAATTAAATTATCACATCAAGCACTTATTCACTGATTATTATATTAATGTTTATCTGTGTCCTCTGTATATATATTTGTAAATATGTATTCATGCATGCTTGTTTTATGTATGTGTATTATTATTCAGTTATATTTCGAGGTTTCTTGCCAATGGAGAAGAAATCGGTTACTAACTTAGATCCAAAGCTCCATCAATGGAATTTCTACAGCATGGGCAGAGTATTTGTGCATATTTGTGTTTATATTGCCGGTATTTGGAGTTGCAGCATGTGCAAATTCCATTGTCATGCATATAGTTGCATTTCTAGGCATGTGTATAGATTTAAATGGTAAATGTCTGAAAAGTTTTACAAATTTTGACAGCTCATGTCCTGCTTTGCAGTAGTAAAGAGGGCATATAAACAGGCGTTATTCTATCTGAATTAGGGTTCATTACATTGGGGTAAAGATCCCTCTTATATTTTATTAAGAGCTTTTAATCTTCTGTTTGTTGGTCTTTCGTATACTTTGGTAGAGTATATTCTTTCTACGAGAGAGCACATCAAAGTCAAAGTTGCTTTTACTTGAACATATTTTAAAGGGCATATTTTTAACGATATGTAACTCAAACCGCTACTACAACGACCGATGCTTGTCGTAGAAGACGGGCACGGCAGGCAATATGGTATCTGTAAGAAGGTCACTAACTGTACAAAAATGAGGTATTCAAATAATGTTTGCATTTTGCTCATTCTTTTACTCTTTTACTCTTCTATTTGTTTCAGTCATTTGGAGCACCGCCTTTCGTCGAGCAATTCAACCTCAGGACTTATTTTTTTAAAGCCCAGTACTTATTCTATCCATCTCTTTTGCCGAACAGCTAAATTAAGAGGACGTCAACACGCCAGCATCGGTTGTCAAGAGATGTCGGGAGACAGACACAGAGACACTCACACACACACTCACACACACACACACACAACACACACACACACACATACACATACACATACACACACACATATATATATATATATATATATATATACATACATAGATTCGACAGGCTTCTTTCAGTTTCCATCTGTCAGATCCGCTCACAAGGCTTTGGTCGGCCCGAGGCTATAATAGAAGACACTTGCCCAAGTTGCCACGCAGTGGGATTGAAACCGGAACCATGTGGTTGGTAAGCAAGCTACTTAACACACAGCCACTCCTGCGCCTATTGATAAGGAAGTTAATTTCAGACTAATTTTGAATAAATTTACACTCACTAACTTCTTATATTCAACAAAATATGTTTCGTAGTAAAATATTTTAGTTCTGGATGCAGATCGTCCCAGTATGTCTTTAATCTATTCATTCATCCAGCAGTGGAGTTTTTACAACAAATAAATACCCTCAATCAGTCCAGAACTACAAGAAAATTGTGTTTTGTAGTTAGGGTTTCTTCTATAAGTACTGCTACAACGAATCTGTTTTTCTTTAGCTATGTTGTTTTTGTTCTGTTCTTTAAGTGTGTTTTTGTTGTTGATATTGAGACCAGCGATCATGCTTGTAGTAACTATCTACCTTGTAAAGTCAAGTTTCGGTCGAAAATCAATGCGATCTTGAATCAAAGACTCTCTCAATGAATTCACTTAAAAATTGGCTACGTATTTAACAAGCCTTATAGTTGTGACTTCAAAGTCCGATAGCGTATTCATTGTATTCTCGATAACTAATTTTCCACGCCAAATATACGCCTTGTCGCCTCGCATGAATGTACGTATGTATGTATGTACTTCATTATTCAGTTTTGTTTCAAGTTTTTTTGCCAATAAAGAAAGAGCTGGTTACTATGCTACATCCAAGGTTCCTTCATTGGAATTTCAACATCAACAGGGTATTTATAAACATATATGTTTACAAGAAAATGTAGGGATAAGCAAGTTACACAGGTCAATATATAAAGTATATTAAATACATGAAAAGAAATAAAAATGTATATATGTTTATATTCGGTAAGTCTGTCTTACACAGAACAGAAAAGATATCCAAAAATAAGTGAGTAGAAGAAAAGTATTACAACTCCAACGGCTGTTTCTGGGAGCTCGGTGGTCTAAATTAATACTTGCAAATTGATTCCATCGTCGGGTGAGTAGAGCCTCCGTCTTCAAGGCCCTTACATTTGAGGTGCAGAGAGAAAGAAGTTCATACAAGTTCAAAGTTTCTTTCAACACCTCAAATGTAAGATCACTTCCTTGAAGACGGAGGCTGGTCTCATCCGACGAAGAAATCAATCTATAAACATTATTTTGGACCATCAAGCCGTCGGAAACAGCTGTTGGATTTGTAATACTTTTCTGTAATCCCTTTAATTCTCGAAATCCTTCCTATTCTGTGTAAGTCGGAACTTTTCGTATACATATACAAATACAGATTTTTGTATTTCATGAATTTAATATACTTTCTATTTTGATCAGTTTAACTTGCTTATCCCTATATATTCTTATATACCTGCTCAAGTTTAAATCACTTGAGCACTACTAAGTGTATTCTACACGGAGAACATCTGATTCTTACCTATGCACTATATAATATTTATATATAAATACACAGAAAGAGCGGTTGATAGACAAATAGCGAGAGAGAGAGAGAGAGAGAGAGAGGGAGAGAGAGAGAGAGAGAAGAATAGGATATGTAGATATGTAGGTAGTAATTTTTCCAACGAGAAAAATACCATAGAAGACGATACGTAGTATTTATCTTTCTTTATATTAAATGTTTGGCTCGGGATCATATTTCATATAGTTTCATTACGGTATAACACACTTGAACATTTGAAAGTGTGTTAATACATACGAACTCGTAGATACAATGATACATACACATATGCATACATAACATATATATAAATATAAGCAAAGTAACTAGTTAGAAAAATCTCTATAAAAGATGAAAGTAGTAACCATACTAAGAAGTAATATTTATCGCCACATCAATATGTCTGTTCGAAGTTACTACTGTTTTAACCCAAGCCATATTGATGTGGCGATAAATGTTACTTCTTAGTACAGTTACAACTTCATCTCTTATTGAGATTTTTCTAACTAGTTACTTTGCTTGTTAAAAAAACCGTGACTGATGGCGGCTTATTTTGTATATAT